>NC_079558.1:22475388-22510388 GCF_015846415.1 Triplophysa dalaica
AGTCGTCCGTCTGCTTGGACACTGTCTGCTGACCTCAGGTTATTTCTCTTCTGTTTCTTATGCAGTGAACAGCAGAACTGGGACTCTTAAAGACGACAGACTGACGGCGGGCGAGCCGGTGCAGGTTAGAGGTCAAACCAGGTGGAAACTGCAGGGGTTTTAGCAAAACTAACAACATTAAATGACAAGAGGAGCCAAAGATAAAACAGCAGGAACAGAACACTTTCAAAACTGCTGAAGTACATCCGTCATAAAAAACAAGATCATTACCTGAAGATGAAACAACATGATATTTAAAACACACAAACCTTTATAAGAGCTTTCATTTAGTTTCTATAAACTCACAAAAATACACATGTGACACTAAAAGTCAGTCTAGAAACCAAAATATAACCCTGACAAAACACAAATCAATCCCTGATGTCTGTCATACTATAAGTTTAACTCCAAACCCTAATGTTTGTGTGTGTGTGTGTGTGTGTGTGTGTGTGTGTGTGTTCGTGCGTGTGTTTGTGTGCGCACACAAAGACACAGTATGAGATGATCATTCTGTCTCCTCGGGCCCCTGACTGCAAACACTGGGATCTGATCTCAAGTACACATCACTATTATTCACAGTCACCTGAAGTTACACAACACACACACACTCTGATGTGGATGTCTCCGGGTGTTTGTTAAAGTGGAGCATGTAGATGAATAAATCGGTGTCTGTACAGGAATGTGAAGTGTGTTATTGTCTCCAGCATGACCTCTGACCTCACATGAGCACATCGACATTATTGTAGAGACACAAAAACGCTTTCATTTGAAGGACCTTGACTCATAGTGCCATCCATGAGATGTGTTATCATGGCCAGTGCTCTACAGGAAACTCTCTTTATCACTTCCTGTCAGTCATCGTTTGTTTAGGGCTTCAACATGTGATCAGATTGAGAGAGAGAGAGAGAGAGAGAGCTGCTGCATGAGTGCGTTTATAAACAGTCTGTATCAGAAGACGACACATTTGTCTGTTGGTCTGGGCTGAAGTTGTGCTTTTTGTCGAGTGTGTGGGATTTGGAAAGAAGGGACGTTTCACTTCTGCTTTCTAAATGAGCCCAGAGCGCTCAGCCAAGACACGGTCATTTCAAAACAGCAGCCATGCGGAGGAAGCGCACACCACTGCAACACAACACAACTAGTCTGTCTGTCTGTCTCTGTGTATGTGTTACTGTAACACACAACCATTACAATAATCTTTCTGTCTGTCTGTGTGTGTTTGTGTGTGTATGTGTGTTTGTGTTTCTCTTACACACAAGCATATAATTTATCTGTGTGTGTTTGTGTGTGTGTGTGTTACTCTAACACACAACCATATAACTCATCTGTGTGTGTTACTCTTACACACAACCATATAACTCATCTCTGTGTGTGTGTGTGTGTGTGTGTGTGTGTGTGTGTGTGTTACTCTAACACACAACCATTCAACTCATCAATGTGTGTGTGTGTGTGTGTGTGTGTCGATCAGAGAGCTCATCTCCATTAATAATGACACACATGTGAAAGAGACGACACAACCCCTTCAGAATGCCTCACGTGCACTGACCGTCTGACCGAGAGTTCTTCTTCACTAAGTAACTGAAAGTCTACAAACAGGTTCTTCAAAAGTCTACAACAAAACTTTCAAGCGATTACCCCACCACCATCCAACTCTATAGTGTACAAGTGCAGTTTACACAACTACAAGTAGTGCAGAGTGCAGACAAACACACAACATTTGAACAGGCCGCTCAGCCACATTCTCTTCAGTCTGCTCTCATATTAAAATCAAATTCATTCATTTATAATTAAAACACCTCAACATTTGTTCCCTCACAACTCTGTTTTGAAAAGGGGTGGAGACAAAGATGACAATGTGCTTCTGTAATAACTATTGGTGGGCATAGATTAATTTTTTTAATCTAGATTAATCTTGGAATTAATCTAGATTAATCTAGATTAAAATGGCTCATTTGAATTCTGCCGAAGGCATTCAGAATATGTGTGCTACCCAAATAATGACTAAAAGTAAGTCTTTGAGAACGGGTTTCTCAAGCCAGGTGGCTCATTAGACCAGGGGCTCATCTACTGTTTCCAAAATGCATCACAAACTGCTTGAGAAAGCTGTTCTACTATGATAATTGGTGATGAAAATTAAATTATGTTCAATAAGATGAACTTGTGTTTACTTCCGCATTAGCTAAGGGATGATTTGTGTTTAGGTGGTACTTGAGACTGGAAGAGCTCCTACAGTACATTTACATTTAGTCATTTAGCAGACGCTTTTATCCAAAGCGACTTACAAAGAGTGAGGGAGCAACAAGCGATATGTCATACAGGAGCCATAATACATTAGATCTCAATACAAAGTTACTGGTTTCAACTAAAGCTAGACCACTACCTGTTGAGAAAGTATTTTTTTTAAACCAATTCCGCATTGCACAAGGTGAAACAACCTTAGTCTTGTCGATGTTTCTATTGGGAAGTTTCTTAAAAATAATATTCCCTGAAGCGAACCCTCCGGCTTGATAGCATGTTAGCACGTCACGTTTGATGCGGTAATTTCACAGTAACGTTATGTTGTGTTCAGACCAAACGCGAATGGCGTGTCAAGCGCGAGTGATTTATATGTTAATGAAAAGAGCCAATAGACCTACTTGCTGCGCGAATCGCGCGAATGAAGCCCTGGTTATGAGATGATGAGGCGGCTTCTGCTTCCGCGAATGACGCGAATCACGCGAGTTGAAAAATCTCGTTCTCGCTCCGTACAGTGCAGTTAATCTGGTATACATCCGCGCTAAAATATCAAGGTGAAAGTCATCATAGCTTGCGTAGTATAGACCCAGCTCCCAACCCAACTTTGAGAATAGATTAACGGCGACATTTTTTTTATCGCGCGATAAGAGTCTCACTGCGTTAACGGCGTTAACGGCCCACCACTAGTAATAACTAATATATTTATCATAGAGGGCGTGGCGTATGTCACTCAAACTGTCATTTGGGGAAGTTGCATTACAATTAAAAGTTTATTAAAGTCACTTGTTCGTTGATTAACGCGTTTTTATGCGTGATTGCTGGATGCACGAGCTCCGCGTGCCCGGATAGTGCACGTGTTTCTGGAGTCGCGGCTCTGTCTTCCGCTAATATAACGTGTGGGTGGACACACTACAAGACTTTGGCTCAGATTTTCAGTCTGGACTTGTTGCAGAAGGTCTGTGCCAGTCTGCAGGTATGATCAGTTAGTGTGTTTCTATCTTAAACTTCAACAAGTCTGCAGGTGTATGAGGTCTGATTTAAGAAAAATCCGTTCAGATTTGAGAAGTTTTGAAGTGTATTCAAGGTGTTACGAGTGCGAGCAACAGGAGATGGAGAGAAAGCGGCGCGTCCTGCATTTTCCGCGCGTTTGAGATGTTAATGGTCCCGAACAATACACACCTTCCGCAACCGCAAGAATTTCTTATTTTCTTCCGAAAAGTGGTGGCACTGGACACATGTCCCACCCGAAAATTACGCCTATGGTTTAAAACATATGGGACTGATGCGCGCGCACACACGCGTCTGCGTGTTGTTGAGTGGTGCACGCGCGCGGTTTCCAGCGCTTCAGTATCGCATGTGAAGGTCGAGTGTCGCGTCTGATCTGGAATCAGGACATTAGTTAAACACATCAGGAGGTTTTCTAACACGATAAGCGATTCTTTCACATGTCCGTCGAGTTTCAAAGGTGAAGTATTGATCACGCGCGCTAATCTAATCAGAGGATTGACAGAGAACACAGTTAACTCCAGAATAAACGCTGTGTAAACACAGACTTCATACTGAATCCTTTCAGTCTACACATCAACTTCTAATTCATCCATTAACACTGACGAACAAACTAAAACTTTATCCGGTAAACTATCTTGACGACCGCCACCGCGTCCGCGAGGAGTCGCCTCATGAATATTAATCACGTAACATGACGTTCGAATCGTTTGATTGGCTGAAGGAGAGACGTCGGTAAGCGTACGCGAGTCATCTCGTTAATAATCATTTATTTGCGTTTCGTTTCCTTTAATGAAGAATCGCGGAACAGCAGCAAAACGACCCGATTTACATTGGTGATTTTTATCCTTCATCCCCAGCGCTTTATTTTAATCTCGCTTTATTGTTGGATGTTATTGTGGAATTGCATTTTTGTTTTCATTTGTTGAATGTAAAATGTTCTCGCTATAAGGTGACTGCGTACACATAAAGCGGATTTAATCTGAATACAGTGTCACTGGTCAGTCGTCCAGCAGGCGGAAGGAGACGGAGAGAGTTTAATGATCAGACACCGGAAACAGTTCAAGTCGGACAGGAAGTGGAGAAAATGACACGTGGCGCTGCTCACGACTCCCAAAACACCTTAAACTACATTAATAAAATATCATCAGCAGGCCTCGTCGCCATCTCGCACCTTCACTGTGTCATGATAGAAACATGTAATCTGGTAACATCGCGGTATTGTGGCGCATCACTTCAGATGTAGCACAACACGGTATTAATTATGTACCGTGGTATTGACAACTGATAACATCTGTATTACTACAGTTCTGGCACAGTTAATGTCCTGTGTGTGTGTGTGTGTGTGTCCGTGACCTCACACATGACATTCAGCAGAAAGACACAATACTCCTGTTCCTGTCCTTCACACACACACACAGATATCCGTTACAGATGTGAGACATGATGACCCACGACTGCGAGGAAACACTATTGTTCCTAGTGAAGAGCTTCAGATGACAGGACTGGACAGGAAAACACAACACAATACCAGTGTCTCTGCAACTATCAACACACACACTCATGACATTCATAACACACTCCACACATACACCTGACATTCATAACACACCAGATACACACAAATCACACTCAACACACTAATATAACCCACTCATGACATCCAGAACACACACAGACTCGTAGAACACACTCATATCTGCTCTACACAACAGTTCTGATATAATGAGTTTTGATAATCATGTCAAGACTCACACACACTCGTCAGCTGTTATTGTGTTCTTCTATATTTCTTCTCATCACTTGTCGCTTTTGCAATACTGTAAGTCTACACAATCCAGCCAATAAATCACTTCAAAACCAGAGTTGTAGACAGAGGTCAGTGTGAGCAAAACACAGAAATGAAGAGAAGAGATGTAGTCAATGAGCTCTGGGCTGTAGCGCCACCTGCTGACAGAACAAAACTCTGACACAAACAATCCCACTTCATTAAAAACATTCAAGGTTGTTCTCACTGCTGTTTGACAGCAAATAAATGAAACTTTAAGGTCAAAAGACACTTCGTTAGATTTACCCACGATAAATAAAGAGACATGTTAAGATAAATAAAGACAGATTTTATTTAATTTATAACTTTTCCAAGCATTTTACAGTCGGTCCAAACACAGAAGAAGACCTGAGCACGTCTGACACAACACTGTGAGGGGTTTTCATTTCTAGACAACACACACTTCGATTTCAGAGGAAAACACAGAATGATACGAAATACTGTCATCATAATAAAAGCTAATACTGTTAATATCATAGAAAAACACACAGGAATAATCTCTCAATATGCATTTCCATAAATACGTAGAAGAACATTTACTAATATGAATCATTCAGACGCAGTAATTCAATCTTAATCATTTTAATAGCTGAAAAGTGCATATGTCCTCAGAGGAGCTTCTCTTAGTGTGTAAAGATCCTGAGATTGAAACGCAGCACATAATAATTCATTCAAATCTTAAAACTTCTGCAGCATATCGTGAAGAGTTCAGACTGATCTGAGACCAGCGCTTACTTCTGATCACAGGTGTGTTTGAGACATCATTTCTGCATCTTCATGACGACTGTCAGGCAGGCCTATCATGGTCCACAAGCCAAACTTGTCATGTCCAGTGTGCACATATGTGTGTCATTTGTTGTATAAACTGTAACAGTGTCATGTATTGAGAAAGTGCACGTGACACAAGAGATGATCTTCACGGGTTTACAGGATTTAAACATGCAGCTGTGAACATCATCGTCATGGTGAAATAAAGCAATGATGCTTCGAAGCAGACGCTGTGACGCCATCTGGTGGTCAAAATAATGAAGTGCACCAACAAACCCAGTCATACACACACGGGTACTGGTGATGTTTAAAGGGGAACTTCGCCAAAAATCGAAAATTCGCCATTAATAACTCACCCTCAAGTACTTTAACATCCCCAGGACCTCTGTTTTCCCCTGACGCAAATGAAGGTAGTTTTGAAAGCTTTCTGACTCCTCTATAGATTGCAACCTAACCAAACACACGAGCCACATGACAGTACATATGGTGTCTGCATCATGACAGTACATATGGTGTCTGCATCATGACAGTACATATGGTGTCAGCATCATGACAGTACATATGGTGTCAGCATCGCTCACGCAGGAAGTTTTTTATATAATCGTTAGTTTTGTTTGTGTGAGCACAAAAACTATCCTCGTCGCATTATATTAATTTATACTGAACCACCAGAGTCCCGTTGGCAATTTTACGATGTCTTTACGCACTTTCAGCGCTTTGAAGATTGGTTGTGTTGCAATTTTAGGAGCTTCCAAAACTACCTTCATTTGCATTTCGTGGAAAAATGGAGGTCATGCAGATGTTAAACTACTGGAGGGCGAGTAATTGATGGCAGAATTTTCATTTTGGGCCGTAGTTCATCTTTAAGCCTTAAACACATCACAAGACTTTTGCTCAGATTTTCAGTCTGGACTTGTTGCAGAACATCTGTGCCAGTCTGCAGATTTGATCAGTTAGCAGGGCAGTGTTGTCTTGCTCACCGGGAGACTGCATTTATTCATATATTTAATTCTTTATTAGATATTCTTTATTAGAATGATCTTGTTTGGTCTATAAACACCATGCACTGGGCTGTGTTTTACCTTTCTGTGTTTTCAGTTTTTCTTATTTTCTCCTGTAAAGCTGCTTTGGAACATTGCACATTTTGAAAAGCGCTATATAAATAAACTGAATAGAAAGTTAGTGGGTTTCTAACTGAAACTTTCAAAAAGTCCGCAAGTGTATGAGGTCTGATTAATAAAACTCTGTTCAGATTTGAAAAGTCTTGTAGTCTATTCCAGACATTACTTGTGTGTACGTCAGGTGTCATGTGGTTCCTGTGACATCATGTCATTTATTAGAAAGAAGATTGATTGGTCTGTAAGGTCACTTAAAGACAGCCTATACTCGGATTTAATATGAACTCCTCATGTGCACTTCATACATGAACTATCAAGATGAATGACATAAAGAACAGTAATGGAGGAAACTGACGTTTGTGTTTCTGTAACTCACTAACTCAAGTGTTAGATCTATATAAAATCAATCAGTTTCAGTTTGAGCTTTAATATGAAGGATTGTTTTTCAAGGTGTCTGGTAAACAGTGTGCATCTGCTGGTTGTGTGTCTGCACATTTGGCATGATTTTAAGGGTGAGATCATGAATGTTGAACTTTGAGTGTGTGATTTGTCTTCGTCAATCAGTACCTTGATAATGTTGTGTGTGTGTGTCTCTGTTTAGATCAATTTACTTGAATCCACAGCAGCCTGACGTCTCTCTCTCCTCCGGCTCCATCAGCTCGTGCAGGTGAAATCTGGGTCTGATGGGCATCTGTATCGAGCATCTCACCAGCTCCCTGTACAGGACAGATATAGAATTAAACCTGCAATCTTATCTGTGTGTGTAGAAGACGTCTGGACGGGTCTAAAGGAATGTTCTGCATTATTCTCTTAAAGCCGTTCTTGACTATTTCCAGTGGCAAATTTCCTGGACTTTTTCAGGTGGATGAAAGAGTTTTCTTCATTCTGCATCATGTTCTCGTGTTTGATGTCATTGTTATGACACTGAACTCACCTGGCTACAGTTATAAAGGCCTGATCCACATTGAGTCCGGTCTTAGCGCTGGTCTCCAGGAAAATGACCCCAAACTCCTGTCAGAACAGCTTGAGAATGAGTTGAACTGTACAGCAGTCCATACATGAGACACATCAGTGAGTGTGCGTCTGTGTGATGTCTGTGACTCACTCTGGCCAGTTTCTCTCCGTCTTCTCGTCTGATCACTCTCGCACCGGACATGTCCGTCTGATAACAGAAGAATCACTCACGCTCGGATTTCTCTCTAATAAATAAAACGCATTATAAACTCAAACTCATTTTACCTTGTTGCCAAGCAACATGATGACCACCTCATCCTGAGCATACTCATGGATCTCTGATAGCCATGCCTTCGAAACAGAAACAGCCAATAAGATGAAGATGAGCATGTCTCGGTGGACGCGTATATAATGAGGCTTAAAAGTCAAAGGATGGAATGATGAAAATAATTTTTTACCCGTGTGTTATCGAAGGATGATCTGCTGGTGACGTCATACAGCAAGAGCAGCGCTGAGAGAATAAACAACAACAAAACTTGACAACATTATTTCATATAACAGACACAGTTATATGACAGTCAGAGGAACAGAGTCAGACTGAATCATTCCACGTGTGATCTTCAGCTCACCTTGAGCGTCTCTGTAATATGCGTGTGTGACGCTGCGAAATCTCTCCTGTCCTGCTGTGTCCCAGATCTGACACACAAACACACACATCATCACCTGCTCATTTACTCTCATGCATTTTCATGTGTACACTTGTAAACATTAGTAAATAGTGGAATCAATGCAGCAGTATTCTGTTGAACACATGATGTTCGTCACTCACCTGTAATCTCACCTTCAGCTCATCCACTGTAAGAACTTTATTCTGACCACAACACAAAACACAAACACTTTCTTTATCGCACTCAATCTGACTAAAAGTCTATTGAAAAGTTGTGTAAGGTTATAATACCGTAAATCCAATTCCCACTGTGGCAGAAAAAGATCCAGGGATGAATTTTCCCTGATCAAACTGAACCAGCAGAGATGTTTTCCCCACACCACTGTCTCCCACCAGGATGGTCTAGAAGAGAAGAGAACGAAGAGAACGAGAAGAGGAATAAGAGAAGAGAATAAAGAGGAGGAGAGAAGAGAACGAGAAGAGGAATAAGAGAAGAGAATGAAGAGGAGGAGAGAAGAGAATGAAGAGGAGGAGAGAAGAGAAGAGGAATAAGAGAAGAGAACGAGAAGAGGAATAAGAGAAGAGAATGAAGAGGAGGAGAGAAGAGAATGAAGAGGAGGAGAGAAGAGAATGAAGAGGAGGAGAGAAGAGAATGAAGAGGAGGATAGAAGAGAATGAAGAGGAGGATAGAAGAGAATGAAGAGGAGGAGAGAAGAGAAGAGGAATAAGAGAAGAGAACGAGAAGAGGAATAAAAGAAGAGAATGAAGAGGAGGAGAGAAGAGAATGAAGAGGAATAAGAGAAGAGAATAAAGAGGAGGAGAGAAGAGAAGAGGAATAAGAGAAGAGAATGAAGAGGAGGAGAGAAGAGAATGAAGAGGAATAAGAGAAGAGAATAAAGAGGAGGAGAGAAGAGAAGAGGAATAAGAGAAGAGAATAAAGAGGAGGAGAGAAGAGAAGAGGAATAAGAGAAGAGAATGAAGAGGAGGAGAGAAGAGAAATAAGAGAAGAGAATGAAGAGGAGGAGAGAAGAGAAATAAGAGAAGAGAATGAAGAGGAGGAGAGAAGAGAAATAAGAGAAGAGAAATCAGACAGAAATCATATCACACTGACGCATTCATAAAATGTGTCTCAGATGATATTAAAGATTTATCGAAACAATCCTGATATCACTGTATGTACAGTAAAAGAATAAGACTGGTGCCGATGAAGATGCTGTTGCCATAACAACATCAGTCTATGCCAACAGGAAGTAATCAGGCGGAAGAAACACAGATGCTGCGGAATTCATCAATAACCAGAAACACAACCAACGAATGTCATCAAAAATAAAACGTGTTTATGTTCGGCCACAAATGAGACAACAGAGTGAACCAAACACAAGTCTGTGTAAATACTGATTACATAACTGAACATCCACAAGAGTGTGTGTGTGTGTGTGTGTGTGTGTGTGTGTGTGTGCGCCTGTGTGAACTTGCGTGCGTGTGCAGTCCAAACAACCATTCTAGACGTTGCATATTCAGACACAATAACACACTATAATCACAACCATATATCATGATTTCATCACACACTATGGACTCATTACACACAAATAAATAAGTCACAGAGAAAATTTCTATTAAATTATATGATCTATATTTTACACAACATGAAAACAATCTCGCATTAAGGCAGCTGCTTAACGTTAAATGATGAAAGAACACAAACAAACAACATCGCATCTCATGCAGTGTGTGTGTATCTGTCTGTGATATCTGACACAGTTACCTTGTGTGTTAAATCTTGATCATAAGCGACTCCAGCAGCGCTGATCTGATCCATCACTGAGCGATTGATGTCACTGGAGCGCGCGCTGCGCGTACACAAACCTAGCGCGCACATGCGTGACGACACAACGACACAAATGTACGTCATTTTGCCAACGGGTACAGTCACACACACACTCACACACAAACACGAGACCATCATAATAACCACAAGAAAAATATATACTGCCTCAAAATGTGAACATGTTGTTATTGGGTTAGTTCGCTTTTTGTCTTATAGTTATTACTCCTTTATCAAAACAACACAACGGCAGTTTGATTGATATAACTTAATTTGGGTTATCTGTTTTTGCAAATGAACTCTTCCAAATATTGTCAAAAAAAGATTACAGGTTCTCTAAGGATTCGTGTTAAAAGTGGATGAAGTTTTTATGGCGGCCACTAGATGACACTACAGACAATAATATTGAGTTCTGTCCATGTGACTTTAAAGCATCTTAAAACTCTCAGAAAATTGAAGATAGTTTTTCAAACTCACACTGTGCCTCAGTTATAGTTTTTGGAGATTAAAATTTCAAGATTTCAATTGGAAAGAGACCTTTACATTTTCAAGACGTTTTTGTATTACTACAAAAGTTTGGGGGGGTCTCATTTTATTGTCATTTCATTTTATTGTTGATTAAGATTGTTCATTGGATTTATCCTGAAAAAAAGGGTAATAGGAAGATTTTGTAAAGATAATGATTTAAACTGTGTTTTTTGCATAGGGAGAAGAGACTATTATTTATTTATTTTATGATTGTGTTTACACAATTTATATACACAATTATTTTGATGTGACTTGAATTTCTTTATCAAAAAGTATACAAACTTCGAATTTGGATTTAAAGAAAAAAGGTGTCCTATTTTTTTATAATAATTAGCAATTTAAACCATGATATATCGTTAGCCTCCTTATGTACTGTTTATATGGGATTTTTTATCCATAAATGTAAATGGGCATTGAGAAAAAAATAAAATTCACTCAATTTAAAATATAAATAGTTCACTTCTTAAATGCTTTGACAGACATAAAAAATAATAAAGCAATAAAAAGTGTAAATTATTGGAAAGCCTTGAATCTATCCTTTGATTAATTTGTGATTTGATGTTTGTTGTGTCGCAAATTCTTTTTTCTCTTCTTTTCTTTCTGAACTTTTTTATTGTATCGTTTTTTCTGATGTCATACATCATACGCACAGGATTTTTGTTTATATATATCTAAATGAATGTTCACTTAGAATTTTATTTGCAATGTTTATATTTATTTCAAGCAGTTCATTTTCAGTTCATTCAGAGAAGTTTACTGTAACACACCCTGAGGTCCTTTAGAAATCTTATTTTTTTCACAAATAAATGATTGATGAAAATAATTTTAACATTCTCAGTAATATGATTCTGAAGGACTATATTATTTAAGTGAACGTGAAACAGGTGTGTTTTCAGTTGTTTCTTGAAAGTAAGGGTGGACGTTTTGAGTGTTTTGGTGCCTTATTCGGATTGGACATTCAGGCGTTACTGATTTACAGAGCGTAACATCTGACCAAACCAAACCAAACCCGCCCATCACACTGGAGATGGTGGACTAGTGGGTTAAACCACTGAATTGGTAAATCAAAGGTTGCTGGTTCGATCCCAGCAGCCACCACCAGTGTGTCCTTGAGCAAGACACTTTACTCCATGTTGCTCCAGGGGGATTGTCCCTGTAATAAGTGCACTGTAAGTCACTTTGGATAAAAGCGTCTGCCAAATGACTAAATGTATCACTCCCTCACCTCCACTGTAAGAACATCATGACACGACCTTCACCACTGAACACTTCATTCTCTCTCTGTTAAATGAACATCTTTACAAGGCCTGACGTCACACTCACATTATCTCTGTGGGGCATTCCATAGGTGTAATGAGTTGTATATTTTATGAGTTTATTTTATCCCCTAACCCAATCCCTTAACCTAAAGATCCTAGAAATGCATTTTTAGGTTTTATTAAATGATCGTTCTGTACAATTGATAAGCTTTTGTGCCTGTGGAGAGCTCAATTTTAGTGCCCACAGTGACACGAGTCCCCATGAGTTGGTGTGTATTCAGGTTTAGGTCCCCACTAACATATAAAAACCAAGTCCACACACACACACACACACACACACACACACGCACAAGCATTACCACACACACATGCGCACACACACTGCTCAGGCCTCAATAACTCAACAACACACAGTTGTTTTCTAAAATCTCACATTGTTCTCATAGTTTCCAGGCAGCAGTTCAGTGCTTCAGACATTTGTGGTGAAATCTGGAGGCAATTCAACGTTCAGTCTGAGTGCAATCAAGTGAAATCTGATGTATCTGGAATGTGAGAGAGAGATGTTTGACTTGTTTTCAGGGGAGACCTCAGGCTAGATTCATCCAAATCACATCAAATTCACTTCAATGTTACTGTCATAGTTATCCAATGTTTGTGAAGGGATTAAAGATGGGAAGCAGACAAAAAGATTTACTGTAAAGAACATCAGGATGAAGTTGGAAAACAGAGAGAGTTCCACATGCTTCATGCATCAATCTGCACTGTGTGACTTTCTGTTTTTTGAGTCTGTAATGTGTCTGAATCAATGACACACACACAGAACAAAGCCATAGTGTTTACATCAGACACACACACTGCACAACACAATTCATCATGTTTATTTCTGTTAAAGATCTAATCAAATAAAACAGAATCGAACAGTTTCATGATTTGTAGGTGTGATGTCAGAAACGGAAGAAAGAAAACTGCCTGTTTTATGACTTCAGTGTGTGATGTGTGCTGGAGGCACGAGAGGGATTGAGCTGAAACAACAATGAACAATAGAGTCAAACGCCCTCGACCGGACATTCTTGTGTCTGAGTTCTCCGTCTGATCACTGCACTGAAACTCAAGACAGTTCTGAGATCGGTCTCAGCATTCATCATCACCACACCTCTGTAACATCCAGACAGCTTCAGTATCATGCAGTGCATTGTGGGATTGCTGTAGGCTATCTGATGCTTCAGATGCTGACTGAAAGAAGGTCTCAGACGGGCTAGTATTACAGTTTTTCTGGATTGCTAACACACAATTCATCAAACAATTCACTATTTTCTGACAACAATAAACACATTCTCAGAACAACACACCAACTTGTACAAACCCCACACAAACAGCCTCCATTTGCAAAGGTTGAAGCATGTTCTCATTCAGAAAACACAAACACACAATATAATGAACTGAAGTGTCAAGATGTAAACTCAAACAGCACACATTTGTCCATAAATAAACATTCAGTGTGAAAAAAACTGATGACACACACATGAGAATGTCAGGATCATATCAACAGGAGCTCATCCTACAATCATCTGCTGGACATTATACTTACAGTCTCATCACACAACACACATTATATCAGAGACATTTCTCTATTCTGTATCCAGTAAACTGCACATATACACACTCAAATTTGTGATTGTCAAGTTTACAAGTTGGTAATTGTAGCCGTTTCACCTGTTAGTATTTTTGCAGAGAATACAGAATACTTTTATGAAATTGTGCCAAAGGTTCAGAGGATGACATATATCTTCTCCTATTGACATATGTCTTCACTGCATTGTTTCCTTTATCTTCTCTGTAAGTCACTTTGTATAAAAGAATCGGCTAAACGCCTGAATGTAAATGTTATTTGTGCAGTTGTGTACTGTATTGTGTTGCATGACCAGTTCAAATTGTTCTTTGGTTTTGAACTGTCCTTGTCTTATGAGATCATCTTTACAGTGATGTTTAATTTTTATTTTTTCCTAAAACATACTTGTATTTTGCTCTATCTGCACTTCTTTATGTTGTATATTCTTATAAACACTAAGCTGTCAAATTATTCTTGAATCCCAGCAGGAGGTTTTAGTAACAGTGTATTGAGTTGATCTCACCAGTGTCTCAGACTGTTGTGTGTGGGTGATTTTGAGATCTTGTGTGTCATGTCAGCAGGAAAAGTTTGTTTTCTTCATCAAGTGTGAAAGGTTTTGAGAAGAGAGCTTCATTTTGAGGACGTTTGGGGATTTGTGTTTACTGTTTTGAAAATGCGAGGCATAATACAAGAAATGTGTTTAAGCAATTGAGAAAAACTGTGACAGTGAAGAATCAACATTAGACATTCAGAGAATGTGTGAAATCTTTGTGTGCTTCATTGTGCTTACACCACGTCTGGACCAGCTCATCACATTCTCATGAGGTGTAAAGATCTCGTCAGACCAGTTTCTCTACTGTCTAAAGCAACAGCTCTCTCTCTCTCTCTCTCTCTCTCTCTCTCTCTCTCTCTCTTTATCTCTCTCTCTCTCTCTCTTTATCTCTCTCTCTCTCTCTCTCTCTCTTTATCTCTCTCTCTCTCTCTTTATCTCTCTCTCTCTGTCTTTATCTCTCTCTCTCTCTCTCTCTTTCTCTCTCTCGCTCTCTCGCTCTCTCTCTCTCTCTCTTTATCTCTCTATCTCTCTCACTCTCTCTCTCTTTATCTCTCTCTTTCTCTCTCTCTCTCTCTCTCTCTCTCTTTATCTCTCTCTCTCTCTCTTTATCTCTCTCTCTCTGTCTTTATCTCTCTCTCTCTCTCTCTCTTTCTCTCTCTCGCTCTCTCGCTCTCTCTCTCTCTCTCTTTATCTCTCTATCTCTCTCACTCTCTCTCTCTCTCTCTCTTTATCTCTCTCTCTCTCTCTCTCTCCTCTCTCTCTCTCTCTCTCTCTCTCTCTCTCTCTCACTCTCTCACTCTGTGTCAGTGTTGAATGCTGGGCTGGACCTGTAATTCTCTTTCTTAAGACATGATTCAGCAGTTATTAGGTTAATCATAAGTGTCTATGGCAGTTTCACACAAAAGAAAAATAACTTTTTCTGTCGGACAATTGTCTTCAAAACAAATGTGTTGATAATTAATATTCATAACTACCGACGTCCACTGACGAGGCAGTCTTGTGTAATTAATATTCATGAGTCAAGCTTTCTCACAGTCTGATTGGAGGATTGCCGGACAGTGCAGGGTTAGTGGCTGAAGGGGGAGGAGCTCGAGTTTCGAGGACGCGCTCGATCGGTGGACGCGCACCGGGTCGGGGAAGTTCATACGCGCAGAAAGTCGCCGGACAGCAGAGATGAATCCCGGAGATTAAACGATAACACGGACATTGATAATCAAAGAGAAATAAAGTTCAGAGAGTATCATAGAGATCGTGTGTGCTGCAGTATGGTGAGTGCTTCACTATTATATCGAGTGTCGTGTTTAAAGCGCGTTTCCTCTGAGCTCCGTCGTCTTTTATTTCATCTGTTTATAAGATTAAAGTTCACTGAGTTCAACACTTTAAACGAAAATGTCTATTAGTCGGGTCGTTGAACATCATGAGAGTTTGAATGTGTCTGTTGACAATAAACAACACACAAACTTGATTAGTGTATTATTGAATCTGTCCCTGTTCACTGTTTGTGTAACTGGTGCTACACAATACATTTATAAATTAAATCAGTATATCGGTGTTATATCTCATTGTGTGAAGCTTCAGGTGATGTTAGTTTGGCTTTAAACTGGTGTCTGACAGAAACAGCAGTAAGTGAAGTAATCTGTACATTATGCCTGTGAGTTATGATGAGTGTTTATGTATTTCTGATGATCACTCACTGTTGTTAAAGGTCACGTGCAGCTCGTGCATTGTGTTGTCTGACAGAAACAGGAAGTTAGGTGGAAGGTCTCACCTCTTTTTAAATAAGCAATAGTGTCATGATATATGTGCAGGTGATTGTGTTCTCACGCGGGTTATCAGTGATAAACTGAACTATACATAAACAATAGTGTAGCGATAGTATGAGCAGTGTGGTATTGTGAAGTGTGTGTCTGTGTGTCATGTCATAAGTGAAACTGCTGTGTCTGGATCTGGACATGAGGGAAGTAGGCCATACGAACACACACGGACACACACACTCACTCACTCACACACACACACATGGGCGCCGTAATGGGGTGGAAGGTTAGGACGATTCTAAGGGCCCAGGCTGATTTAGGGCCCAGAGAGCAGACCCCCTTTTTATTTTGCAATTTGTAGGGGGCCCAGAAATATTGGTTTCCATAGGGCCCAGAATTTCTGGCGGCACCCCTGCACACACACACACATATCATCTGCTAAATGTCAATGTAAATCATCCGCAGCAGGTGACTGAACATCACGTGTCACTCATAAACACACAACATATTGTTTTTAATGTTAGTTTATATGTAAGTGTTGTGTTTATCTGTATTGTGTTGTTTAACATCTGTAACATCAGATTCATCCTCCTGTGTAAACCTTGCGTTGTGTCATTGCTGTGTGCGTCACACATCTGTAATATTCATGATATGATTTATAGAGGCGTTGTTTCATACATTCTGACTTTACTCTGTTACACGTGCTGTCTTCTCATGCTTGACATGGTCAACTTGTCAAAAAAGCTAGTTGGACGTAAGACGTAGTATTTCTGTTTTCTATTCACACTCCCCCAGCGTTCGTATAGGTTTCGGAAAGTTTTTCCGTTTCCTAACAACTTTTCTCAGCTGGAGCAAGAGAGAGAGAGCACTGCGTTCATGAAGTTCAGCTTTTTTTTCACATGTTTGTTTCTTCACAGCATTTGGGTGATGGATGTTATATAAATGCTGGATGTAATGCTGGATTTGTCTGTGTTTTGTTGGCAATCGGCGTGTACGTGCATAAGGTACAGAACACAAACTTATAGTGACTCAAGAGTTATGCAGGGATCATGTCATGATGTCATGATGTGTTGTGTGCTCATGCTGTAGTCCCACACCCCAAACATGTTCAGGGCTCGCCTGTTTCCAGAAATAATGGTACAGGTGTTTCTGTCTTTTATTAATGTGATCAAACATACGACTCTGAAGATATGAAGTGAGCAATACTGCATTACAGGTCCTCAAGATTAATATTAGATTGGCAGAAACTTTGTGTGTTACGTAAGGGATAATGCACTGCTAGCCGTGCGTTATAGGGTTTTAATTCACCACGTGGAGGCCTGGAACCTCCCGAAGGATTACAATTCTTTAACACACAGCTAGCTGTGGATTATCCTCCTTATACCGTGGTCATTTGCCAAGTTAGGCTGTGTTCAGACTTGACTTCTTTTTTGAAACTGCTAACGTCTGTTTCACATTATGATCTTATTACATTTACATTCATGCATTTAGCAGACGCTTTTATCCTAAGCGATTTACATTGCAGTAACCTATACATTTATACATAGGTATGTGCAATGCCCTGGGATCGAACCCACAACCTTGCGTTGTTAACGCAATGCTCTCACCACTGAGCTAGAGGAAAGCTTATGGAGTAAATAGTTTTCTCAAAAAATATCCTGAGCGGTATTTTAAACACCAGTGCCGGCCGCTTTTGTCTGCAGCTCAGAGCATCTTAAGTTAATAAAATGTGAGGGAGGTGAATTATTTATCGGAAATTAAAATGGCCGCCGAAAAACGCTGGTTGGAGCATAGTTTTGTATAAATGTAAGTTGGACTTTCACTTTAAACAACTTTTGATTGCATTTCTATCGAGAAGTTAATATTGTAGTTTTTAAATATGTGATTTGTTATTGCAAAGACGCTCTCTGTTTATAATTCTAATAGACTTCCGTTACACTGCCTGTCTGTTTCTCTGGACTGCCCTCATGCTCAGACGCTGATGATGAAGTCATGGTTTTCAGCTGCTGTTTGTAAGCAAACACTGTCAGTGTTTTTTTTACTAAAGTTAGCGATTTGTCAACTTTTTCTTGTCAAAAAAGACGTCAAGTGTGTTCATGGACTTAAATCTTTTATTTATGTTTACAGTTTCATTTTAGATCAAACAGGTGAATTATTATAAAAGGTGTTATTCTGTAAGGTAATTTCAAATGTAATCTAACTGACTGGAGCTACCCGTGTGTTAAAGGCTTTTATCGCACACCCTCCAGCCAATCAGAATCCAGTATTCAAACAGACCATGGTATAAGTCGACTTTGAACACAGATGCTGTCTGAATGTCTTTGAGTTACACAGAAAACTGGTATTAATGGTACAGAACTTACATTTCTGGTTTGTTTGGTGTGAAATGAGGCAGCAGTAGACACAGTAGTGTGATGAGACCCGTGTTGTGTTAGTGGATTGTGTTGACTGATGAACACCTGTGGCTCTTCTGATGAACACCTGTAAGAACACAAGGGAACTCAATCTAACATCAGACCATGGGTCAGAAGTTACGGTGGTGATACAGTTAAACATCTGTTGTGCAGGACTGAAACACTTTTGTGAGTCCACATTCTGTGCGGATTTCTGACCCAGTGACCTCAAATGTAGACATTCAGTGTTTCTTTCAAATCAAACAGAACATGTCGGAGCCGATGGTCGATTGGTTTGTGCTCCTACATATGGCACTGGTGCGTCCCGGATAACCCGAGTTTGAATCCCGGCTCGGGGTCCTTTCCCCGATCCCACCCCCTCTCTCTCATCCACTTTACTTCCTGTCCTCTCTAAAAATGACTGTCTGTCCAGTAAAGGCAAAAAAGTAACTATAAAAAAAAAGAAAAAACAGAACATGAGAGTCATTCATACAGGTATAGAATTACAGACTAGTAAACTCTTGTCACTGGATTATAAATGAATCATTGTGACCGCAAAAGATTTCAGATTGATTGACAGTCATGTAGAGTGACATGAGAGAGTCATCATCACATTATTTTGTTGTGTAGTGTTGAGCTATGTGTTCAGCTCGTGTCACACTTCAACACTAGTGATGTATTGTCACTTTATTTCATTTGTTGAGAAAGAGTGACTTCAGAACACAAACAGTGTGTGACACCTTCTGTAGTTAGATTGTGTTTGTCTCTACAGTCACAGGTGTTGTGTTGAGCTGTGTATTTGTGTGCGGTGCTGCCAGAGAGTGTTGTTTATTATTTCAGTTTCAGCTCAGTGTGTGTGAGTGTTGTGTTGTGTTGTGTTGTGTTGTGTGTGTGTGTGTGTGTGAGCTGAAAACTGAAATAATAAACAACACTCTCAGGCAGCACCGCACACACACACACACACACATATACACACAACACAACACAACACACACAACCCACAGACTCACAGAACGCTCTGTTTACACTCACGCTTACATCATTTCCTGTGTAGTCGCTTGTTGATGTATTTTTGTCAGTCCACAGGGAGAGTCTCTTGTTCAAGGTTTCTCAGGAAAGACTTTGTGTGTGTGTGTGTTGTGAAGAACTAAACAACATAAACTGATTGTGTGTCCGTGGTAAAGATGCGGTTTGACCTGATGGTGTCAGTATATTCTCTATGTGAACTTATTTATGAAGGTACACCAGGAGTTTTGACTTCATATGCTGCAGAACTTGCTGTTGTGAAATCACCTTCAGTTGTGTTTAAGTGACATCACAGCTATAATAAAGTGTACTAACATTCAAGATTCTGTTGTTTGTGAAATGCTTCTGAACCACAGAGACTGTTTGTGAGAGTAAAGATAAAGATGTCTTCGTCTCAAACTCACACGATTGTGCAGAGAGAGAGAGATATGTTTATATTTAATCTTGTGCTTTGGCAATGTAAATTTTCTTTTATCATGCCAATAAAGCTCCTTTGAATCTTGAATCTTGAGAGACCTGTGTCTGTCTAATCCTCTGAGCTGATCACATCCCAGAATCCCCTGAGGCAGATGAAGAGTGACAGTCTGAGCATTTATCAATCTAATAATAAGATACATACATTATGTGCAGATATATAAAGCTCTCTCTGCTCAATTACACACAGACACACAGTCTAATCATACGTGTGTGTGTTTGTGTGTGCGTGTGTGCGTGTGTGTGTGTGCGTGTGTGTGTGCGTGCGTGTGTGTGTGTGCGTGCGTGTGTGCATGCGTGCGTGCGTGCGTGCGTGTGTGCTCTTGATCTGATCCTGAATAGACTGTTCTGTTCTTGCTCTTGTACTTGGACCACTCACATTATCTCTGCCTGTCGAACCAATTTAACTGTGGCCAGTGTGACCCATTTACAGGACCTAAGAGAGACACACACCATGATGTAGCCTACTTCTATTAGCCTATATACCACCACACTGTGTGTGTGTTATATTAGAGATTATTGAGGGTGAAAACATTGTGAGAAAGTCTCGATCAATCTAGAGGTTTCTATAGGTCAGTACATCAGATCACTTCAGTGTGTTGTTAAATTTGTGTGTGTAATATAAGTGTGTCTGGTGTTGTGAAGGTCTGAACTCCAGTTGCTTTTTCCATGTTGGGTTATTTGTGATGCGTCCCTGAGGTTACACGGATCTGTGGATCGAGGCGGCCCAGAATCCTCTAGAAGGAAGTTAAATTAATAGCAGCGACTGTGAACCAGACTGAACTGAACCGGTCTGAGAGTGCCGTATGATCTCATGTACACACACCATAAATTACCCGAAAATAATGACATCAAAGTTAAGTTACTTTTGTGTCTCTTTATGATGAGTATGAGTGTAATATTACCCACAATACACCAGTAATGCTGATGTCACACTGAAGAAGAGAAAGAGAGAGAGAGAGAGGGGAGCGCATATCTCTGTGGGACAGTAAATGAGCTTCATTCTACACGTGTAGCCGTGACATGGAAATCCTCAGGGGGACACACACACACACGCACACACACACACACACACACACACACACACACACACACACAGGTTTTCAGGTTGACTGGCTGACGGATGTTCAGTGTTTATACTCAGACAGCATGCAGGACTTCAAAATAGGTATGTGACTAAAGAAGTGTGTGTTATCTCTTGTTGTGATCTGTTGTACACATGATGTGATGTAGATCATTTGTACACAGTGTTGTGGATCTGTTTAGTGGTCAGTGCTCAGAGAAATGTCAAATAAAAAGCACTCTATTTATCGCCGTGATGTATTCCTGTCGTTCATGACTCCTCTGTGCGTGTCATCTCTCTACAGAATCAGTCATGCACAGCAGACAAACTGTTATAAACATGTGAACAGACACGCTTCATTTAGTTTGAGACGATCTGTCAGTGCTGATGAAAGAAGAATTGATTTCTGTAAAGTGGTTTCCAGTGGATTCAGCACAAAACGTGTGCCTAGAAAGCGAGGATCTCGAGACACACTTTTGAGACGCCATCAAATAAAAGTGTTGTCATGCCAACTTGCTACTGTAAACAGAAGCTCTCAATGCTTGCCCCGCCTCCTAATTCTTCTGATTGGTTCACTGCTTTTGGAACGGACATTGAAGAGCAGCGCTCTTACCTGACACGGCGTCTTAAAACGCGGCGCTCGTGTGTGAGGCGCTTCAAAGGACATGAGCGTAGTGGTCATGTGTCCGTCAAACGCGTTTTAACATTGAAAAACAATGGAAAAGTGGCGCATAGGAATGAAAAAACGTATTCTGCCTGAAATATATTCTTACTGTGTGTTTAGTAAGTGTTTGTTGTGTGTTGTCTCACCTGTGCGCAGGTTTTGTGAGTCCAGCAGTTGAACATCATGGCTCTGGTCCGGTCTCTTCCTGTGGCCGTTGATCATGCAGCACCAGGTCTGGACCCGAGAAGAGCCGCGGGTCCCGTCAGCAGTCACCGTGACCGAGGACACCTGGAGGTCAGCACCAGGTTTGGTAAGGGCACGTCGGTCTCAGGACGCATAATGACGGAGGTCTGGAATCGGACTCCGTCCAGTAAGAGGAGAGCTATTGTTGGCAGAGGGAAGGGTTTCGGTAATCGTTCGCATTCCCATGAAGACTTGATACAGGACTGGAGCGAGGACTTCGCTGTTGTGGATGGACCTCCCAAACTGGTGTCCGTGTCCGGCCAGTTAGAAAGAGTGAGCATGATCACTGATGAAGATGTGTTTGTGAACATTCTAGAACATGCTAATGATGTTTTTCCTGTTTTTCTCCAGAATGTTCAGCAGGCCATCATAAGACCCACTGCCTTCAAACCCGTCGTCCCCAGGAGTCGTAACGGTGCGCGGTTCCTCTCCCCGCGTTTAGGGGGAAGCCAAGGAAACCTCAGCGTGTTTTCTTCAGGAGACGAGGACGTCACGCCGGTAGTGATGGAGCGACACAGCTCTTACAGCGGAGCTCGGAATGCTTTGATGAGCCAGTCGTTCAACATGACGGACAGTTCTTTAACAAACATTCCTGTCTATAATGTGAGCCAGAGCGAGGCGGCTAAACATCACGGACACTCCAACTCTGACAGTGGGCGCTCTTCATCCAGCAAGAGCACGGGATCTGTGGGCGGCCGCTGTCCGCTGATGTCAGACATGGGACCTTCACCTCCACCAATCGAGGCCTATGAGATGATCGTGACAGACTTTGAGGAGAAACTAAGAGAGAGAGATCTGGAGCTTCGGCGGCTCAGAGAGAATCTGGATGAGAATGATGCAGCTATCTGTCAAGTGAGTGAGACCTTCATTTATACACAGATCAGACGTGACTTTAATAAACATGTTAATAAACATGCGCGTGTCTCACTGTAGGTGTATGAGGAGAGGCAGAAGCGCAGCGAGCTGGAGATGGAGGAGTTCAGGCAGACGTGTGCGGGTAAAATGCAGAAGGCGTCCCAGAAAGCGCAGCGAGATGTGCAGCTGCTTCAGGTTCAAGTCTTTCAGCTGCAGCAGGAGAAGCAGCAGCAGCAGGAGGAGCTGAAGAAACTTCTGCAGGAGCGTCAAAGACTGGAGGAAAGGTGCACCTCCTATGAGAGAGAACACACACAACTGGGACCCAGACTAGAGGAAACTAAATGGGAGGTGAGGAGCGTTGACCAGAAATCATCTTTATTTCCTTGACACACACTCCTGTGATGAGTGAATCATGCCAGTGGTTATATTTATAAATTCAGTGTCTGTAACCTCAGATAATGGGAATGTTAAGGTTATGATAATACCAGCAAACAAACCAAAAAAATCTGGTTCAGAAACATTAAACCTGAACATCTCATCACGTGCGAATGCAAATGGGTCATTCCATTTCAAATCAGACACATTAAAGAATCTTACCATTTGTTCCTTAAATTAAGATTTTTTTCTGACATTTGGAGTAAGATACACTGAAGAGAAACCAGAGGAACAATTCTGTCATAAATTACTCATTCTCAAGTTGTTCTGAATCTGTATACATTTATTTGTTCTGTTAAACACGATGAGAGATATTTGGAAAAATGTTAGCAACTGGGACATCATTGACTACCATAGTAGGAAAATTCTTGTATCAATGACCACGTTTACATTGACGTCATTAATCCAATGATTTGCCTTATTCTGAGGGATTCTATATTAGGATTAAAGTGTTTACATGAGTTGCTTTAAGAATATATCTTTCATGTTCCTGTTTTACATGTGACATTACATAGTTGGATTAATGGCATACATCATTGCGCGCCGAAGCGATGCCGTTCCACATTCCCTCCATAATTTAATATATCAAATAACACCCTGTCTTCACCATTCTCACACAGTTTTTGGGGTTTCATTTATTTTCTAGAACTGTTGGCAGGCCACTAAAACAGGAGTACTCCACCCGTCTTAAGTCCATTTGTGTTTACTACCATTATGAGTTTAGACGGATTAATCTGATCAAAAAGCTCTGTTTACATGTTCCGTTCTTAATCAGAGTAAATCCTGTTCATATCAGATTATTGTTGTCCAGGAAAATGTGGTCACTGTTTTTGTTCTGATGAAGAATTTAGAAGACGAAAGCCTTTGTCTACCATTTTAATTTTCCTACTATGGTAGTGTTCCAGAGAGTCCGTTGCTAACATTTTTCTAAATATCTGTCTTTGTGTGTTCATCAAAACAAAGATATTGATACAGGTTTGGCACTACTAGCGAGTAATTCATGACCGAATATTCACATTTGGGTGAACTACCCCTTTAAATGACACGGCTGAATATTGACTGATCCATTATGTAGAGGGGGTTTGTTTAGAAAATGGGAACAGTGCTGTAATTTGCACATTGAGGTCCTCGTATCTCTTATATTTGGTCATATACTTATCGTATAAGTTTAAGAAGAACGGATATCAATATATTTTTAACACTTCTTGTGAAACATTTGAAAAAACGATAAAGAGATTATTATAAGTGAATAAGAATGGTTCAAATCCACAGATACACTCATGTCTGTGTAAAAATAAACCATTATGCGCTGTCATTTTTCACCTCCTGTAATTTGGCTCCAAATCTTGTGAAAAAGGTCATTTTGAGTTCACTCTACTCAAAACAAATATTCATCCATGACATGTCATATTTTGGCTCTCATCACTGTGGCACTCATTTCTGGTGGAGTTGAGACGGATGTTTTAAGAATGTGTTTGTCTGCTCACTTCATCCTTCTTCAGCTGGTTCTGAACAGGTGTGTTGCGTATTAATCTCCTGTTTCTTACACACGGCAGGTGTGTCAGAAGTCCGGTGAGATTTCACTGTTGAAGCAGCAGCTGAAAGATCTTCAGGCCGATCTGGCCCAGCGTGCCGGTGAGCTGGTGACCCTCCGCGGGCAGATGAGAGAGGTTCGCTTGGAGCTGCACACCAGTCACGCTCGTCTGCAGGAGGCTCACACGGCGTCACGCACACGCACCCTGGAGCTGGAGGTCTGCGAGAACGAACTGCAGCGTCGCAAGAGTGAAAGCGAGCTGCTCAGAGAGAAGATGAGTCGCTTGGAGGAGGAATCGGCCCGCCTGTGCGAGGCTCTGAACGCTCACCACGTCCACAGTAGAGGAGGCGGGGCATCCAGGGAGGAACAGAAACTGACCAATGACAGTGAGGATTCAAAAGCGTCAAAGCAGCACGTTGACAGACTGAAGGCGGAGCTGGCATACGAACGCCAGAGGTTGTCCGATCAGGCCGCGGCCTTCGAGGGTGAAAGACAGAGCTGGGAGGGGGAGAAAAATAAAGTGATTCGATATCAGAAACGGCTCCAGCAGAACTACATACAGATGTACACCAGGAACCGAGAACTCCAGAGATCTCTCCGTCAGCTCAGTCTGGAGCTGGAGTCCAGAGAACAGGATGATGAGAGCAGTGGAAATGAAGTCACTTTCGATGACATCGCTGCGACTGAGATCTAGCATCACAGGAGTGTCAGAAAAGTCTACTGTCACACGCCTTTCACACGCATATAATGTAGCTGACATCATGTGACAGAGACAGAACAACTGCATCTGTGACTTCAACATGGACTGTTTGTGACCTGTTGAACGAGGAGAATTATATTAGAAAAGATCTGGGCCCGTATTCACTAAACATTTGATCTTTACACTAAGAGCTCTCCTAAACAGCAGTGAAGGTTTTTAGTTAAGAGTTTCCTCTTCAAACCTCTTCACAACGCTGCTGAGAGCAACTTTCACTAAGAAACAGAAAGAAAGATTAAGCTATGAGAAAGGGCGGGGTTGACCTCGTTGCTTTGGATGATGTCAGCAAGCTTACTGACTACAACCTCTGTGATTGGCTGATAGAGGATCGGTCTCTGTCAGTCATTAAATCATAGAAATATTATAGAATGCGGTCTCATGCTGCCATATTTAAATTAAGATCTTGAAATATAAAAATGTAGTCATATTCACATAAAATATTTTAATATATAATTATTGTCGTATTCAAATTAAGATGATAAAAAATACACTAGGTTACTAATTCAACAAGTGAAGAGTTCATTTTTTGTTGTGCATTTAAGTTAATATCCATCAAACCGTTTGTTTTTTATTAAGTAACAATGACTTTCATAAATACAGCTAACAAAAACAATAATCACAAGACTACGTAATAAACAACATGAGTTTTGAATTCTTTTAAAAAATGAGTTATCTTTTGCAAATAAACTATATGTTCATATAAAGTATATGTTGAGTTATTTGTAAGCATGTACATGTCTCATAAATACAATATGAGCTACTTTAAGCCTTAAGATGTTTCGTGAATACGGGCCCAGAAAGAGATTTTCTTTGGAATAAATTGGATGTGAAAGAATGTTGAAAAGTTTAAGATGGGTTTAAGAGTAAGAGGGCTTGGTGATGTCACCCAGTAAAAGCAAAGTGATTTGAGAGATGAGTAAGTTAGTATTGGAAATAGTTTTTTGATGAAATATTACAACGACAATCATTATTTTGTTTATAGAGTAAAAGCACTGATAAATGATTGACAGGAACGTAAACAGTTTTCATTCATTCTGATCTTATGTTGACTTTACAGTCATTAACATCACTCATTATGACATCACACACACAACAGAACGCTTTACACACACTGTATCAAACATGTCTTACATTATAAACCTAATAAAATGGCATTTATTTACAATAGTGTGATGAAACTGAAGCATTTACAGTGAGTGCTGTGATGTATAATGTCTAAACGTAAACTCACAGAAGTGAGGATGATTTGTGTGATTGATGGCTTCTGTGTGTTCCTCCATCTGCACTGAATCAAAGTCAAACAACAAAACACAGTTCAACTCATACACATACACTGTCATAATTACTCGATTCATGGGTTTCTTTGGTAAATAGATACATCTGATACATCTGAATAATGACAACGCTCAGATTTGAGACCCTGGACCACATCGTAGTCTTATAGTAGCACGGGAACATTTTTAGTAATGACCAAAAATACATTGTATGTGTCAAAATGATCGATTTTTCTTTTCCCAAGTGTCTCCACAATGCCATTACAGCGGTAAGCCAATAGAGAGTGTTAAACCTGTTTCTTCTTAGCAACGGCCTGCCACAGCGTCTCTGATTTAAGGTGTAGTTCACTTCAAAAATTGACCTCATTGACCTTCCATTGTCATGTTCATTCCTGCAATAGAAAGTCAATGGGGGCAAATTTTGAGGTCACTACACATTTAACAATAACTTTAAAGGCCATTCTGTTGACGTCACGTTCACTTGATTATTATTATTCTGTGAGGCTATAGTGAGAAGTGTTTATGTAGTGATTAAATAGTAACAAAGTTACACCTGGATCCAAACTAACGTCATGTGTGTTGCTATAGAAACGGCTCGTCCGAGATCATCACTGTTATTCTGACACATGCAGCGTTCACTCATTCCAAGGTCGGCTTTCATTGACATGAGCATCTCTAGTCTTGTATAAGCTATAGACTGTTATATTTGTACATGAGTAAAACACCGTTACTCTTTAGATTCATGCGCGTCTCCTCAACGTGGAAATCTATAAATACTGCCTATATAATTGTTATATATTGCCTATAATGTGCATTGTATAGAAGGCACAGTGAATAGACCAAAGCATTGATGGATGTTGAACTGCTATGTATTGTGTGGCTGATCCTCTGCATTGTTATATTTTTAAAGGACAGTATTTGTATGAAGTCAATTCACGTCTATTTTTCATGCTGTATATTCCTATGAGCTACTGTTTGTAATTAAAACGCTGCAATGAACATCATTTATAGAAAACTATAACACATGGTTGAAAATATTTTATTAATAGTTCTTAACAGTCACCAGAGCTATTAAACAAGAGGACTTCATTCATAAACAGTGATGTTTGTAAAACAAGACACTGCAGTATACTTTAGTTTTCACTATAGTGTTCTGTTTTATTAACTATAGTGACTTGGTAAACTGTGGTAAATACTGTAGCATACTTTCATATGTACTATGGTAAGGGTTCAAAAACACTAGAGTACTTTACTAAAATAGAAACATTACTACAATAAAGACTAAAGTATACTGCAGTATTTTCTCATGTGTTTACTTGTCAGGTTTAATACCTGTGAGAATGTCGACAGATGGATCATGGGTCACGTTTTTTTCCTGATATTTCAGCTGTGGAATATTAGATTCTAGATGTTAATAAAGTGTGTTTCCCAGAATGCTCAGTACAGGGGTTCTCATTTTATTAGTAGTTCAGATGGTCAGTGTGTTTAATGGATTAAATTCACATGTATTATTCAGCTGATAAAAGCGTCTGAAGGATGTAAAATGTTTGTTTCAGGCTAGCAGAACATTTAAATGTGATGTGTTTTGGGGTCTGTGGGTACTTTCACCACAAGCTCCATGGGGTTGATTGATTTATTGCTGAATGCCTCTCGTATGATGTCCACAGCATTCTGATGGGTGACCCCCTGTAGAGAAACACCGTCCACTGACACCAGCTCAAAGCCAGCCTGAGAAACAGATGAACAGATAACACATTCTCGTCATCTGAACACACACACGTCACTTCAGCTGGAGATGAGAGGTTTGGACATTACCTGCAGGACATCATTAGCTGACGCCGCTCCACCAGGGAAAATTCTCTCGATCTTCACCATCGGCTGAACCCTGGACTCCACTCCGCCTGATATACTGATCCCTGATCATAGGAACACACATTTTCACTCATATATATAAACACACTGTAAACTGATAAATAACACACAATCGTACCCAGAGACTGCTTGGTTTTGCTGATGTGGACTGAAGTGAACTCAAACTCCTGCTCGCTGTGACCATCACGGGTCTGTGATCTCTGCTGTTGCTCACGCTGTTCCACAGGTGACACACTTGAACTGTGAGACTTTTTAAGTGTACTGAAGACCTGTGACAGCAGCGGCCTCTTGTGGCGAGGCATGTCCACTACAGTCAACAGAACATCATGATCCGGCCCCTCTTCACCGTCCCTCCTGATCCTTGAATGTCCTTTCTGATGTGCAAGTCGTTCTCTTTTTGTGTCGGGTTGAGTCAAAGCATTCACAGGTGTCTGGGATGAGTCTGAATGTGTGTTCTCTGTCAGAAGCCAGTTGGGCATGAGAGCAGGTGTGTAGTTAGAAGATGTGTGTTTGTTAGAGTCGACAGGAACGTCCTGCATAGGGCTGAAAACTGTGGACGTCTGTTCATCATAACACCACAGACTAAGCTGATATTCCAGAATCTGTGTCTGTTCCTTCATGTTCTCTGTTGATCCACTACTGAGATCTGAAAGAGAGAGAAATATGACCAGAGCCGTGTAAATCATCAGACAGAGAGAATGATTAACTGATTATATTCCTGTGGCTAAGTGGTTAGAGTATGGCGCTGGCTACGCCAAGGTCATGGGTTCAATCCCAGGGACTGCACATACTTAGAAACTAATGTATAATGCAATCTTAGTCACTTTGGATAAAGGCATCTGCCAAATGCATAAATGTAAATGGGGCTACACCGCAGAACATCACCTGATACTGTATCACTGCTCATGTGACAATCATTGTAGAGATGAAAACTATAATGAACTTATTTTGCCCTAAAACTGGCTCATAAGATCACAGATGAGATCTCTTTAACATCTCAATTATTTCTCATTGAAGAGATAAAAAAAAGAACACATGGAAACTTTTGCTCAGGTCTCATCTGCTTCTCAGATATTTTTCTTGAGAAAAAGAGTCAGAAATGTCACAAATGTGTCTGTTATGAGAGTTTGAGAACAACAATGTCAACAATGTGTCAAACTGATCTCAGATTTGTCTCGTCTGCAAGTCAATATTAGTGAAGATCTCAATATCAACTCAAACATTTCTTATCACATTTACTCAAATCCAGATGATTTCACCTCGACAATCTACATTCATTCACACCTCCAGACTCTTCATGTGTCTCAACTATCACACTCTCATCTGATTCAGTTTTGTTACTTACGTTAACCTTAAAACCTTATCTTATCTCCTCACCTATGAAAGATCAACATTTAAGCAATAACATTTTACTCTGGTGTACATCACAATTTACCCTGTAGAATACATAAAATCAACTTCAAACATGTGTCTATGCAGACTTACTGCTATAGTGTTTGTGTTCTGTCCACATCAACAGATGAAGCGTTTACGCAGCAGAAACTGTGGTATAATGAAGCATAATTAATAAGTCCCAAGAAGCAGTGAGTTACAGTGCATTCTTTAACAGCTCAAACCCCCTCAGCTGTTATAAGATGCACTGTTCACATGGCTTATTGCTTTTATAAAATGGTTATTCAATATGCGTAGCAAGGTTTCATAAAATAATGTAAATAAAATGATATTTAGGCTGTAATACCGTCAGCCATTATAAATCGGGTTATTTTATAACGGCGTAGAACTCTGCTCAACCAATCAGAATCAAGCACGAGAACTGACCCTTTTATAATAAGAAGTGTCCCGCTGAAGGTCTAGGGTATATACAGAAAGCATGGAGCTAAATTGAACAATTTTTAAGACCATTCTAAAGAGTCTTTCCCTACATCTGAAGACCTCATCGCCACATCAAATTTTTACCAGTTACATTGGCGACACTTTAACTCACATTTCCTATAAACTGACTGTAAGCCAGCACATCTAAACAGTGTTAGTTTAGTCCTTATTAACCCAGCATCATTCAGAAAGGAGGCTACGCTTATCGTCTTCAGACACACAGAGCAGACACCTCACAGTTATTCCCAGAGACGGCCCTCAGCCACGCTTACAACTCTTTATCCTCCAAACATTTGCATGAACACTTGTATTTCTCCATTAGTCAAGCATGTTGTTTAACAAGGGGTTGTACATGGAGAGAGAAAGCTTTGAGATGTGAAGTTCACCTGTAACCGCAGGAATGAGGTGGCGTCTGGGGGCGTGGCCTGTCTGAGGTGAGTGTGCTTGAGAACTTCTAACTACATGAAACAAATGACTGTCATCGATCATGAATCGCTTTAAATATACATTAAGATGGGCATTGATATTGGATGAGAACTCCTCACATGAGCAACTCTTCAGAGTATCATAAGCTTCTTCTTCAAATGGAGTCACAATACGGTCAAAAAACAGAAGATCATCAGAGGACAACAGCGTTCTGAAACAACACACGTGCTCTTTACACATTTCACACAATCAACATACACGTCTCTAAAGATATTCATGACACTACATGACAGACTCAAAGTTCAACTAAAACACAAAACTTAACATGAAATAACGTGCAGTGGTGTGACGTCACCTGATTTCTCTGAGCAGCAGGAGTTTCTCTGGCGTGTTGAGTGTGATCAGTAGCGTGTTCACCAGCGTCTGTATTTCTCCATCTGTTACATACTGTAAATACAGTAGATGCCTTTCATCTGAAGGAGTTCATTCTGTGTCATCATCCGTATGATTCTCTCTTACCTTCTCACATATCTCCATCAGCACACTCACGTCTTCTTCCTCCAGCAATCTAACAGCCATTTCTTTCACATGACGGAGATCCTGATCACACCTGCCTGAAGAAACACAACATTCTTAATCTGACCAGTGATATATTGAGATGAGCCTACAGACCTCCTGAATGTTAGCTAAAGAACAAAAGAACATTTCTCAAACAGTTAAAAATCCCCCAACAATGCTGGAGACTCTGCGGGGAGGTCAATGCCAATCATTCCCATGTATTTTGGACATGTACAAAAGTTTGCCCCTATTGGGAATCTATTGTAACAGTAATGGAGAAAATTTGGGGTTACAAAATACCGAATGATCCACAGACTCTGTATCTAGGCCTGTAAACTAAAGATGTTATTAGAGCGGAAGACATTTACCTATTCAAAGTGATGCTAGTAACCAGTAAGAAAGTTATAACGAGGAATTGGTTGAAAAGTGAGCCTTTGAAACTGGACCAATGGAAGAATATCATGGAGGAAATCTTTGCAATGGAAATAATGACCTATGGTCTGAGACTGAAAGCACACGAATGTATACTACGATGGTGGAAATGGTCTTATTATGTAACGCACTCAAATGCATAAAACAAATGGGAGACTTGTATTTGTAGCACCCTACCTGTTGTTATGTTGTTACTTTGTTCTTTGTGAAAATTGAAAATGTATAAATAAAAAGTAAAAAAAAAGTAAAAAAAAGTAAAAAAAAAAAAAAAAAGAACATTTCTAATGTTTAGTGACAGTGAGTGATACCCTGACTGCTCTCTGAACGGGACGCAGATCTGGAGGAATCTCTCTTCCGGAACAGACTGAAGAAGGTTCTGGAGCGCTGCAGCGGGCTGTTCATCTCTTGTTCTATTCTTTGTTTCTTCTCTTCATCTGAAATAAACAGACATCTGTATTAGTGTCAGATGATCACGTACTCTTCATTCAAGTCTGTAAAAGCAACATTCACCATACTCAGCATCATCATGGTATCATTCTCTGTATCGATATCCTTTTGTTTTTCTGGAAGCGCAACATTTGTATATTAAATTACACACTGTTAAATGAATCACTGTACATTACATGCCAACTGAAGTGGCATCATTTATTCTTCTTATTTGAAGCTTGAAAAGGGATTTTTCAGCCAAAAGAAAGACAATTCCTTCATCATTTATTCACCCTCATGTCATGTCAAACCTGTGTGAGCACAAAAGGAGATATTTTGAAGAACAACACTGAACTCCATTGACTTCCATTGTATAAACAAAAAATCGAAATATCTTCTTTTGTGTTCCATTGAAGACAGACTCACACAACGGTTCACAAACACTTGAGGATGAATTTTGGGTGTGATTATATTTAATAATTGATTCTGACATCTGTACACTGTGTCACAGTCATGCCACTCGTACACCACACAGCCCTACCTAGAGCAGTCATGTGACTTTGTGTTCGGCGAATCCGAGGACTGGGTCGACTCAGAGCCTTGAGCAGAGATGCTTTCCCGCCCTCTCTTCTGTCTTTCCCTCCTTCACTCCTTATCACAGAGTCCTTCAACAGCTCCACAGGTCCTCGGCTCACCGTCCGCTGTTGCTCTGACTGACAGTCATTATCAGTGGAGTCTGGATGAAACTGGAGATCTGTGGAGCTGCACGCGTCAGACATTGTGGCTCGTAATGGTAAACTAACAGGCAGAGTAGCTTGGGAAAGACCGCTCATAGAGCCCTGTGGTGTGCCCGAGGACAGCGAGGACACAGACGACAGAGAGTCAGACCCTTGTGAAGAAGAACCCAATGTTTCACTACCTGCTGAAAGAGGTCAAGGGTCATCCCAACAGATTTCTATTGTTGTTTAAATGCTGAAGAAAAGGGACTTACCTTTATTGACCCAGCTGAGCTCCGTCACCATCTCTTTATATGCTGGATATCTCCCTGCCTCCTGTGGACCGTTTACGTCACATCAGATCATTTCTCTACTCTTCAAAGACTCATGTAAGGTTCTCAGGAAGATACAAACATCTGCCTCTAACATACAGCAATTGACTGACACGAGTTCATGCAGATATCTGATCTAGAAACAGAGTGAATAATACACAGCCTGACACACACACACACACACACAACAGTACACACACATACTGAAACCAGAGACCTATATCAGCCATCTGTCTGAATTCAGCACCACTGCTGTCCATATGTGTGTGTGTGTCCGTGTGTGTGTGCTCAGTATAAAATCAACAGTAGTCTACTGCGAGTCTCCACAAAAATACCAAAGCAAACATGATTGTGTGTTTACTCACTTTAATGTTCAGTCTAACATGAGCTTGACCCTTCAACACCTCTACTGCTCTCTGGTGACTGATGTTCTCAAAGCTCACACCATTGGCTGACAGGATCTGATCTCCCATCTTAACCCCGCCCTGTTCTGCCAGACCACCGGGATCCAGCCTGTCAACAGCCAATCAAACACAACGTACTAAAGAACCCATGGATATCAGAGAAATACCTGAATACAAAAGAAAACATCAATACAAAGCATTTATTCGTGCACACACTACTGCAAATCTGAACTATGTGTGTGTGTGTGAGTGAGTGCGTATGTGTGTCATGCTGTACTTTGATATATAGATGCCCAGGTTATACTCTCGTCCCCCGCGTATGTTGAGGCCCAGACAGGAGTGACTGTAAGAGAGATGCAGGTGAACCGTCCGACACAGAGCTCCACCTGAGCTGTACACTGACACCGGAGCGTCTGATTCTTCTACCACCATCCGACGGTGAATCAGATCAACCCTAAACACACATGTACACACCTGTATACACACCTGTGTCAAAGATGTCAATGTGACAGAATGAGCGTGTGACGCTCACCATGTGGTTTTCTCATTAGTGTATCGAACTCCAGGTATCTGGCCCAGCCGCCGAACGACCAATCGGAGTCGAGTGTGATCCGTCAAAACCTTCACAGCACTGCTCATACTGACATTCTCCAAACTGACACCGTTGACCTCTATTAACTGATCACCAACACACAACCCTGCCAGCTCTACACAAACACACATGGTTGAACACGCATGTATTTGTCTGCTTTTCACACACAGTCAGATTCTGTCTCACCTGCAGCGCTCTTCCTCTGCACCCTGCTGATGAAAACACCGAGTCCATGTTCAGATCCTCCGCGCACACTAAAGCCCAGCTGTCCATCATCACCCCTGACAACTGTCAATCTCACCAGCTCACCTGCACACACACACACACAGGGTTAGACTGCAGACATCTGATCCTCCGGCTGGTGTCTCTTCATCATGTGTGCGTGTTTATGTTATGTGGTTCTGGTGTATAAATGATTGTGTGTCCATCAATGTTCTCACAAGAGCAAATTCACTTTCACAATGGACAACATTTGAAGAGTTTGGTTCCAAACTGAGAAAATAATAATCA
>NC_079558.1:22515388-22590388 GCF_015846415.1 Triplophysa dalaica
GATCTAGCGGTATGGCATGATCTCTGGTATCTAGTGCAGCACTACGGAGTGAAAAACAGTCTTGGTCTGATGCTAGGAGTAGATCATTTCTCATTTGAACAAGTGCGGTTCCATGCTATGATGTGGCCTAAAGCCCCACTGACATTTATCATGTAGGTCTACCAATTCAATATACACTAACAGATTCAAGTATGACACAAATGTTGGGTTTTTTATTGACTCATTGTTCATTGTTTTTATTCTTGAAGATTCAGGTGTGTGTGTGTGTGTGTGTGTGTGTGTGTGTGAAACATCGAGACTGCTACTTCATTTAGAGTTTAAAGTCAGTCCGTCATCAACCACACACACACACACATACACACATGTGCCCTTGAACAATATGAAACATTTCTTAAGTCTTTATAGTGTATCTGACTCTTTTCATGATCTTTCTTTCATGTTACGTTACATGAGATCTCTCATGACTGCTGTTACTCCAGAAACACATATTATGTTTTTATCTTTTTAACAGCTTCAATAACATCACATTTGTTTATTTTATCTCCAAACTCCATCTCTCTGTGCTCCAGCAAGATTCCCTGTGGAACATACAAACAAATACATTTAAAGAAGGGGTCTATTCACGTTTGGCTAAATTTAGAATGAATGAGATATGTAGAGGAATCACACTCATTCTACTTGCTGGGATACTTTTTTTTGAGTGTCGTTTACAGTCATTTGAGGATTTGATTTTTAGGGAATATCCTGAATAATAATCACCAGTAAGTGTGTTTACCTGTTGACGTGGGCCAATGACGTATACAGCCCCCAAGACGAACCCTTCACCCGACACGTTACCCCGAGAACCATTCTGAAACGCTCTCCAGCCGTTCCTCCAGACACCGGCACGCAGTAACCCAGAGAAACCCATCAGACGTTCTTGAGGCCCGTAGAAACCTCTCTGATCAAACACAACAACTCAACTGATGAACGTCTGATGACCTTCGTCTTGAGTAACATTTTGAGAATATTTTTCTAGCAGCTGGTCAGATATCTCTCCTATGTTTCATCTACCTTCTCATCCAGAAAGATTTCTCCATGAAAGAATGGTCTGAAGTCCTGGATCTCTGTTCCGATGTTCTCCTTCACCACAGCATACAGAGAAACTCCACTGTCATCTAACTGAGCCTTCAGAGAGGAGAGCTCACACGCCTCCTGACAACACACACACACACACACACACACACACACACACACACGCACACACACACACACATTCAACAAAAACATTTAAGAACTTTGACTTATAATAATTGAAATAGATTAGTCTGCATGTGTCCGTGTACGTTTGTGTCCGACTGTGTGTATGTGCATGCATGTGTGTGTGTTTTATGTGTGTGTGTCCGTGTGTGTCCGACTGTCCGTGTGTTTGTGCCTACATATGTGTGTGTGTCCATGTGTGTGTGTGTGTGTGTGTACCTCTCTGCAGAGAAATCATCCAGGTCTCCTGACAGCCATGATCACAGCTCCTGAACTTTCCCACAGTTCTCTGGCTTTAAACACGCGGTCATCTGCACACAAGGGAAACAAATGGACTTTTTACACACACAGAACTCTCACATACAGACCAAACACGCCGTCGTTTCTCAAGAATGTGTTTCAGTCATTCTAATGGTTTTGTAACAGCAGCAGTGACATCTTTGAGATATATCAATATGTTTTCTAACTCACAGAACGCAGACAAATCCTGTCTTCATTCACAATCCTTCTCTTGATTCACTAACAAAAAAGACTTTTTATTGTTTTAGTATTTCTTAAAAAAGCAGGTGATAACATAAAACTTCACAGTGATGATAGTCGAGAGGAAAGCGTTCTTTTAACATCACACACAATCTGACACAGTCACTTGAGTTATTTTAGGTGAGATTTGCAGTAGTTTTTGGGGTGAGAGTAAATTCACTCACCTCCGTTTAGAGACTTCAGTACAGTTTCACTCAGATTTGAGAGGGTTGCACAAACAGGTTGTGTGAGAAACATCTCTGTGAAAGATCTCAACGCCTCGGTGAACACCAAACCCAAAGAGCTCACGGCTCGGGTCACAAGCTCCATAACTCACCTCAGACTCACAGCATGAAAGATCTGATCTCGCTCCAGACACCCCTGCTGTACTTATAACCAACAGTCTTACACAAGCGCTTGAGTGTGTGTGTGTGTGTGTGTGTGTGTGCTCACAAGGTTTAAATGCAGATTATGGGTCACAATGTGGATTGACTGTTACACAAGAGTCTGAACACACAGAAACATTGAGTCTTCACACGCGTGTTCCTCACAGGACAGTAAGATGTTTATTGTAAACGAGTGCTTTCAATGAAAGAGTTTGTGAGATCAGATAATGTCAAACTAAATATCTCTTAGGAACAGCAACAGAAACACACAGATGTGATGTAAATGTGCGTGATGATGGCCTCAGGTTCTCTTCTCTTCCTCCTGTACACAGAAACACATGACACACGTATGAGGAGGGATTTCTCTGTAAGCTGCTGTTTGTTTAATGTCAAAATAATGGACAGAAACAGATTCTGCTGGAGATATGTGTGACCCTGTCTGTGAAGTCCATCAGCAGCTGCGGTTCTTCAACATGTTCTTCACTCAAGTCAGTCAAAAGATCAAGGTTTTATTGGCACAAAATGTTCTTTAAATTATGAAGGACGAACTTGTGTAGAAAACAACAAACTACAAACTGATTTGATCTGGGTTTTCACAGGCAGGGTCACATAGAATTCTCTTTTGTGTAATATACTACACAATATACAAAATATCTAAAAGAAACAAAACACTGATTTTAAGAAATACGTCCAAACTTCACTAAGAAATGTGACGTTATTTCTTATCCACGGGTCTGATTTTGTGTTTCTGATGATGTCACAGATCTGAATCTTCACCTCTGGTTCCACAGGTTGAGCTGAATCCTCAGGTGTGACTGTGTCATCATCTCCAGCCTCAGGTCTATCTGTTTCCTGTGAGGAGTGACATCATCAACTCATTTATTCTGTTTGATTGAAACACAAGCAGTGCATCGACTCCATCTGCTGGTTCACAACTGAAAACACTGACCAGATTCATCAGATCCTGTGTTTCTGTCCGTCTCTCGTCTGAACCTTCATCTGATTTCTCTTCTTGTGCTTCATTCTCTTCAACTGGATTCACTTCAGATCCGTCCGCTTCACTTTCACCCTTCACATGAGGACACAGACAGAGACTGAACGCCTGATGATGTCGTTTTTATATGATTGACAGGTGAAGACATGTACAGTACCTTTGGATCGCTCGGGATCTCAGAGGTCTGTTCCACACCATCTGCGTCATCCTCATGAAGCTCCTTACAGACAATAAAGATGATATTAATTCAATAGAGAGAGCATCTCTAGATGTGATGTGATGTGATGATGACCTGTTCTGCTGCACGGCTGTCATTCATCACATCTGATCGCTCGGACACTTCATCCACTTCCTCCATCTGTGGATCCGTGGACGTCTGAATGTCAGGAGCGCTTTCTGTCCTGATCTGTTAAGACATGGACACAAATCATCATAATCTCAATGTGAGTGTTTCTGAGACTGAGATTCAAATCCTGAGCGACAGAGTCAGTCTCACATGTGTGTGTGTGTGTATGTTGTACAGAGGAATGAGATGAAACGAGCAGATGTTGAGCCGGTGTAATGATACACACCTGATCATCTCTCTCATGAGCTTCAGACGGATCTCTGCTAGATCTCACAGGTTCCGACTCTTCTTTAACCTTTCAGATCAGAGAAACAGTAGAAATGAGGAATTAAGATGAAATGCGCTTGAAGACAAACAATTGTTTTCTTTGACATACATCAGAAGAATCAGCTCTGATGTCCTTCTGTTCCTCCTGGAGGAGTTTCTGATGGTCTGATTCCTCTCGACCGCGACGCTTCTCATCCTCTAACTGTCTCTGATAGGTGGATCTCTATAGAAAAATATATATAAATATCCTGATTTTAAATATAGTGATGAATCTGTTAGGGACGTTATTTAACCATCACATGAACAACCATTATAAGGTTAAATCAGATATATCTCAGTGAACTGAAAGTACTTCACAATCCTTGCCATGTTTTTTTATTTTTAATCTTTTTTATCATCCTGTATGGTCTATAGTGTGTGTGTGACGTCTACCTGCTGCGTGACGTCATGGTTGAGTTTATATTTGTGGATCCAGTGCACGAGGAACTCAATGGGATCCAGTGGTCTCTGTTCAGTGATTTCGGTCAAACCCTCCGCGAGACATCGACCCAAACTCTTCCTCACATACTCTGAATCCATCATCTCAAACACACTCAACACAGTGTCACATACACAAATATTCAGTGTTTTATTGACGAGATTACACACAGACGCGATACTGTGTTTGCGAGACGATGAGTCCGTTTGTGGTCTCAAGTCTCTATGGTAACGGCGCACGCGTGACGCGCTTCCGGCGGCCTCACGCAAACAGTAACATTAGTTCCACTGATCCATTTAAAACGACGAACGAAAATTGATTTAGTATAATTCTGTTCATATGTGTTTAATGTTTCTTATCACAGTCTAGAAAAATGACAAAACTCATGGAAAAAATGTCTTTATTGTTTTAACAAAGTTAATAAACTATGATAGTAACAACCAGTCTTGGGTAAGTTACTCTGAAAAAGTAATTAATTACTAGTTACTCATTACATATTCAATAGTGTAATTAGATTACGGTCCAAATTACTCTGTCCAAAAAGTATTTAGTTACTCATTACTAATTACTTTTTATATCCACATCAATATAAAACCTTGATTAGTTCAGTGATTCAAGAATATACATGAAACGGCTTATTGAATTCATTCAAATAATATTATTAACTGACCAAAGTATTACAAATGTGAGAATTATACATTAAAGCTCAGATTTTAAAGTAAGACTTTGAATTTTGAAGTCAATTACGCTATTGCACACGCATATATTTAACAAAGTATTTAGTATAATTACATCAAAAGTAACTGTATTTAAATTACAGAAAACATACAAGTAATCCCTTACTTTACTTTTTCAAGGGAAAAGTAATTAAATTACAGTAACTAATTACTTAGTAACTAGTTACACCCAACACTGGTAACAACATAGTTAACAAAACAACAGGAGAAAACTCATGAGAAACACAACAGAAATCAGATGAAACACTGATCCATCACTTCAGTATAAATACAGATGAACTAAAAGAGAAATGTAATGTTAAGCTGCCAAGTCTGAAAGAGTACATTGAAGTGTAAAAAAAGTTTTTTCCTGAAAACATCACATTTACGTTTACAAAACTCTTTCCCCAAAAAGAACTCGTCAAATGTTTGTCTGTAATTTCTCTGAAGTTCCTGGGTGATCCTCAGAGTGTCGGTGTTTTCTCACCACAGACACAAGAGTTTCTGCAGATATACACCTGAACTCATGTGAGAATGAGCCGTAAAACAGCAGCACGATGATGGCAAACAACCATTCCATCACTGCAGCTCCATGCTGAAGAACAAAACTCTCCTGGATAAAGAACACACCACCTACAGGACAAACGTTAAGGTGGAAACCATCCCAACAGTCAGACGGGACTGTATGAAACTCATTTAAAAGTGATGCTGAACACACACACAGTGAAGGATACTGAGGATGAGGGAGGTCAAGGCCAGTGTGGTGAGCAGTAGTCTCACATGAGCCGTGTTCATGTCTCTGTGTGTCTCGGCTGTGCGGTACGACAGCAGCGTCTGCACACACACAAACAGCAGACTGGCTGGAAAACACAGAGCTGCTCCCACATAATGAACAAGTTTAGCATGATCCACCTGCACAAAACAAACACACACAGTCTGAGAACGCGTACACGACACTGATGATTCATATCAGATCATGATCAGTTCATCCAGACAGAGCAACAACATGTGTGTTACTGAAAGAGAAACGTCCTGATGTCTCAGTTGTCTTACCTGGAAGTTTCCTACGATCATCAGTCCAGCAGCACAGAGCCATCCAGCACAAAGACCCTCAACATTCAACACACTGTTCCTCTGCTTATGAATCACCTGTGCGTACCGCAGCACACCTATCACAATCACTGAAACACAACAATCACAATCACTGAAACACAACAATCACAATCACTGAAACACAACAATCACAATCACTGAAACACAACAATCACAATCACTGAAACACAACAATCACAATCACTGACACACAACAATCACAATCACTGACACACAACAATCACAATCACTGACACACAACAATCACAATCACTGACACACAACAATCACAATCACTGAAACACAACAATCACAATCACTGAAACACAACAATCACAATCACTGAAACACAACAATCACAATCACTGAAACACAACAATCACAATCACTGAAACACAACAATCACAATCACTGAAACACAACAATCACAATCACTGAAACACAACAATCACAATCACTGACACACAACAATCACAATCACTGAAACACAACAATCACAATCACTGAAACACAACAATCACAATCACTGACACACAACAATCACAATCACTGAAACACAACAATCACAATCACTGAAACACAACAATCACAATCCCTGACACACAACAATCACAATCACTGAAACACAACAATTACAATCACTGAAACACAACAATCACAATCACTGAAACACAACAATCACAATCACTGAAACACAACAATCACAATCACTGAAACACAACAATCACAATCACTGACACACAACACAATCACTGAAACACAACAATCACAATCACTGAAACACAACAATCACAATCACTGACACACAACAATCACAATCACTGAAACACAACAATCACAATCACTGACACACAACAATCACAATCACTGAAACACAACAATCACAATCACTGACACACAACAATCACAATCCCTGACACACAACAATCACAATCACTGAAACACAACAATCACAATCACTGAAACACAACAATCACAATCCCTGACACACAACAATCACAATCACTGAAACACAACAATCACAATCACTGACACACAACAATCACAATCACTGACACACAACAATCACAATCACTGAAACACAACAATCACAATCACTGAAACACAACAATCACAATCACTGAAACACAACAATCACAATCACTGAAACACAACAATCACAATCACTGAAACACAACAATCACAATCACTGAAACACAACAATCACAATCACTGAAACACAAAAATCACAATCACTGAAACACAACACAAAATTCAGAAGAAGTAATTTCCTCAGGTGTGTGTGTGTGTGTGTTGAGATATCAGTTTCTCTAACCCATAAATGATGAAGCCGTACACAGCAGACTGAACCAGCAGCTCTCCGGAGGAACATCACCACATTTACTGCACACACAGACACACACACACACACACACACACACACACAAAATCACACACACGTGTATTAGGAAAACAGCTGGTTGAGCAGAACTTAGAGTGGTATTTGTGTGCTGTGGGTCTTTTTTGTGGTGTGTTGTGGTAACCTGATGAGTGGGATGTTGTCGAGTGTGCAGCACAGGTCAGAAGTGCTCTGAAGGGTTAAAGGACTGTGACATGTTGAGTTATAAACCCTGTGAATGACACATAATGAACACAAACACACTTTTATACTTCACACTGATCAATCACAACAGATAACATGAGTCAACACAACACAACAGCTGATTGATCTCATCAAGTGTGGTGATGATTCTATTGATATGTGATGAGATCCATCATGTGAGGAAACTTAAATATTCACCAGTTATTGACCGGACACACGTGTTGATTCTTCAGAGCCATCGTATATCTGTGAATATAACAGTTAAAACACAAACACACACATTTTACTCAGACAATAATAATCTGTACACAACTTAAACACACAACCTAACCTTTACTTAAACATTCACATCATTCTAGTCGTGTAGAAACAGAATGCTTATAAGCATCATAATGTGTGGATGACATCACTTTTCCAGGTTGAACAATACTAAACACACACTTCTACACTATGACTGATGATGTGTGATAGAATCCCTCCTTCACTGTCTGTAGTTTGAGATGTAACTAACTGTTGAACTTCCAGCAGCACTGAACTCTCTGATTTAAAACAAATAAATTGATCTAGAATGAAAGAAAAACTCACATGATCCCGATAGCAGGCAGTGTGAAGACGGGCAGACTGATGGGAATCAACACACACAGAGACATTGTGACTGAAGATCTGAATGAATCTCACACACTGACTGACTGCACAACATCACACACACATCTGATCTGAGTTCAGTGTTAAAGCTCCTCCTCTTAATCAGTCATGCATTCAACTTCAGAGAACACGCGACACCTGCTGGAACAACTGAAGACCTACACATCGCGCACACACACACACACACACACACGCACACACGCGCGAGCACACACACAGACAGACAGAGAGAAAGACGCACACGAACAAACACACACACACACACACACACAGACAGAGAGAAAGACGCACACGAACAAACACACACACACGCGCGAGCACACACACAGACAGAGAGAAAGACGCACACGAACAAACACACACACACACACACAGACAGAGAGAAAGACGCACACGAACAAACACACACACACAGACAGAGAGAAAGACGCACACGAACAAACACACACACACACACACACACACGCGCGAGCGCACACACACAGACAGAGAGAAAGACGCACACGAACAAACAAACACACACACACACACACACAGACAGAGAGAAAGACGCACACGAACAAACACACACACACAGACAGAGAGAAAGACGCACACGAACAAACACACACACACACACACACACACGCGCGAGCGCACACACACAGACAGAGAGAAAGACGCACACGAACAAACAAACACACACACACACACACAGACAGAGAGAAAGACGCACACGAACAAACACACACACACACGCGCGAGCGCACACACACAGACAGAGAGAAAGACGCACACGAACAAACAAACACACACACACACACACACAGACAGAGAGAAAGACGCACACGAACAAACACACACACACACGCGCGAGCACACACACAGACAGAGAGAAAGACGCACACGAACAAACACACCGCACACACACAGACATCTTACACGAACAAACACACGAAAGCAAGCGCACACACACACAAACAAACAAACAAACGCGAACACACACAAACACACTCACACAAACACACACTAATGATTATGAGGAGTTTGTGGTGACCTGAAGGGTTTTATACGGAACATCTGAGCATATTTCAAGCAACATGATAACACAGATCAGGTTTAAGAACAAGTTGCACACAATATGTTGTTTATTAGTTGTTTTTTAATGTTACACGAATAACAAGTCAAATAATGAGGTTTTAGAGATGGATGGATTAACAGATGCGGGAGAATCTCTGTGACGACTATCTCACCTGAACAGGTGTTGCAACATTTCTACAGCGCTGGCGTTCATCCGAATGAACCCTGACTAGTGTACACTCTCCGGTCATGAAAATCTGATCTCACACATGTTCTGATCATCAGACACAGAGTAAACAGTGTTTCACCAAAATAACAAGAAATTACAGGAAAGTGTCACATGACCAATCAGTGTTACAGTATATCAACTCCTTGCTCTCTTACCATTTAAACATTATCAAAACAAATCAACAAATGTTATTAAAGTGTTTGCCCTGAGTATTTCCACTTGTGATGATTAAAAACTTCTTTACAAATCAAAAACTCTTCACTCCTGAGCAGATTAAAACAATCAGAAGTGGTACAGACTAATGTTCAGTCATATCTAGTCTGATGATGATGATGTTTATTTCTCACATCAGCATCGATTCATCGCAGTCACTCTCAGATGTGCACACTGAGCTCACAGCGCCGTTCTTACTCTCGTTTCATTGGTCTCTTGTGGTCCGGCCCGGCGGCTCCTCTGATGTACGACTGATAGAAGAAGGAAGAGAAGAGCAGCAGGTAACTCAGATACATGACAGATCCATATATCAGGTTGTTTGTGTTGGCCACGCAGTGGACCTCGTCTCTCCATCTGAACATCAGTCCCATCAGGCTGAAGCCCACAATCATCTGCACGATCTGCAGCGCTGTGATCAGAACGGCCACCGGCCTCGGCACGCGCAGACCGCCGGCTTTCGCTGCGTAATAACCGTACATGACGGCGTGAACGGTGTAATTCATGGACATGAACCAGCAGCCTCCGGCCACACGGTCTCTGTATGAGTACCAGGTGTAGAGAAGAACTGTGATGTGATGATACCAGTGCAAGAAAATCAAACGCTGCTTACGAAGAACGATGAACACAGTGTCACCTGCAGAAAGACAAAGCACATCATCACGTGTGTGTGTGTGTGTGTGTGTGTGCGTGGGTGTGTGTGCTCTTCTCTCAGATCAATGACTTCAGTACTTTTAAATGTTTTTTGATGATAGCAGATGAGCGAGTGAAGAAGGATCTTACCGAGCTCAGGGACTTTACTGATGGTAAAAGCGAACGCCCAGAACTTGCTGACGGGGTCGCCGAAGAACGCTGTGTCACACACAGTCTGATGGAACCCGTCCGATGACAGAAGATTAATCACGTACCAGCTCGTCCTCACGGCACCGATCGCACTGATCAACAACAAAACAACAGCCGCAATATCTGACTGAATGTTCTGAATGTGTTCTGTTTAGTTACAGTCACAGTCATCTGCTCATCACCTGTCTATCTGAAAAAACATCTAGAAACACATTTTCCTCTCTGTGTGTTATCTACTCCATCTGAGGGACAGAAACCTGTTGAGAATAATCTGCACGAGTCTCACCTGAACACAGCCAGACACAAAGACCAGAGCATGAGAGGAGTCCGCAGGTCAAACTTTTGTCTGTCCTTCATAAACACACGGCCGAAGTATATCCCAGCCGCATATGTGCCAGAAAACACAAACGACAGACCGCTGAAAACACACAAACCATCATTCATGAAGAAAACTCAATTCTAGTTGAAGTCAAATCATGAAAACGTCTCTATTGGTGTTGACATCAGCAGTATCGTGTAAAAGCATCTGAAATGAAAGGAATTTCAGACACTTGGCAGACGTTGATGTCACAATCTGCTGCAGGTCAACGGTTGTCTGGCTGTCCATCACATGAACCTGATCTGATCCGATCCGATCACAGATCAATTGCAGTCATAAATCTTCTTATACAATCTCTCATTAACTGGACGTTCAGCATAAAAGAAACTCACTAAATGATACTCTGTACTTTTGTCTGGTCATTTTACAGTGACCATTTCTGATGAGAATGACCCTGACGAAACATTAGGGACATAGAAAAATGAATAAACATAAATCATCTTTAAGTTAGTCATAAGTGCATCATCTAGATGTTGTTTCCACTATTAAATATCATAACAGCATGTTATCTCAACTTTATTTGTAAATATGTATTTTTTCAATCTTACATAACTGTTTCCAGCAGCAGACACCTGTAGAAATACACATTTCATTCTATGTGCAGAAGTCTGCTGTGAGCACGTCAAGCTGTGTTTAGTCTCCTGTTTTTGATTGGCAGGAGTTTAAGGCGTTTACACAAGTTTATAAAGTTAGTTTTCGTCTGCATGGACTCACCTGTTCACCTGAAACCATTCATTCGCCGCTCGGTCGTCAAACTGACGCTCGAAGTCAAACGCGTGAAGTGTTTCGTTCATGATGGTCAAGATCTCCGCCGTGACTGAACCTGCGGTGACAGCGAAGCTCGTGTCAGGTCGGTGAGCACGGCGGCCCCGCGGCGCCGCGCACTACATGACATCATAGTATCGCGAGAGCCAATAGATGCACTGCTGTCTCGCGATCATACGCCGATCGGTCTGCGCAGACCGGTATAAAGTCGAACACACCCAGCCCTGTGTGAGAGTGGGTGAAATCCCGGCAACATTCCCGACCAATCAGGATTAACCGGCTCGTGCGGTTCACACAAGAATAAAGACAGCTTTCAAAAACGCGCCGAGAGAACTCAACTTCTATCTTTCCCTTTACATCCCAAAATAGAGATCTTCATTTTAAATCACACGAAGTCAAAATCGCACACCTACAATTTACCTGGTGGAAACATATCATGACAAATGCGAGGTTACGGAACCAACCACCGGAAAAAGAGAATGTTAAAAAGTACCGCACCAAGATTTCAAGAAACATTATAACAATTTTAAAAAAGTGATTATGGTAAATAAAATGATTTTTTTTTAAATTATGATTCAAAGCTACTGTAAACTGACTCTTCAGACTTTTATTATGAAGAGCGTACGGACACACTTCCGGGATCTCGTGAGCGCGCATGCTGTTACAGCTGCCGGAAGTAAATGCACTCACTACAATAACGTGTATCTCTTTAAACTGATATAAAATACACAAATGTTGATAATCCATTTTACTAATTCAAACAGCAGCTCTGAGGGGTTCTGAACTGTGTGTCACGTGAATATTATGACGTAATGAACCGCGACAGATCATTTTAATGATTCAGGGACGTCAGTGGATGAACCCACGATCCTTTAATTTGTTTTTGTTTAGTTTAGTTTGTGTGCTCTTGTGTGATAGTTTTGTGGTTTGTTATCAGTGTTTCGCAGGTTGTGTTGGTCTTAGAGGCGTTACTGTATGACAGACTGATAAGAGTTTGAGTAAAACTTTATTGTGCAGAAACTCTTTCAGACGTTCACATTAATACACACATGTATGAACACATCTCTTCATGAGAGTGTTACACGTGTCAGAGAATGAAAGTGCTGCTCCTGAAAGAGCCCAGAGAACATGAAAATGGACCAGACCCTTATATCAAGGTAATTCTACATGCTGTAACACTTAATTCAGTGTTATTTCTATAATCTGTTTCATAAGCAGTTTTGCAGATGCCTGATAACAAACAGTAGAGAAATAAAGGAGAAATAACTGATAGAATACAGCTTGATGACCCTGTATTATTGCAGAAATGTGTTTATTACTGCAGATTTTTATTTTTCTATATTTTTTTAAGGAACTGGCATCATATGGTCACACTGCTGATTTAATTCCTGTGTTGTCTTTTACATTTGTGTCTGAGAATGAGCTCTCAGAGCGGGTGAGTCCCGACGTCTTCCTCACTTGGTTTGGTTTTATTATTTAAAAACAGTAATGAATGTTTGTATATGTAAACTTGTTGTTTTGTAAACATCAGCTCTTTCACCCCGAGAGGTTTGGAGGTCTGATCTTCACCAGTCCACGATCTGTACGGGCTGTCAAGATGTGTTTAGAGAAACACAGACAACGTGAGTTTGTCTCTGTGTTTGACAGTAAGGTGACAGTGGAAACTCTATAAATGACAGTCATCCATGTTGAAGAAAGACCAATGTTTACTGTGTAGATAAAGGACAACACCAATGCATGTTTCATTACATTTTAATGATGTTTTATAAAGCGCTTTTCACAATTTTCATTGTTACTAAAGAGCTGTACATGAAAACATATTCACTATAAGCAAAACATTACATTTGTAAAATAGAAAAGGTATCAAAAGCAAAGTGAATAGATACACTCTCATTCACACAAGACACACAAAACATTCAGTGCACACACACACACACACACACTTTTATTGAAGTCCTTGAATGTTTGTAAGGTTTTTGTGATCTATTTGAATGTTTCATCATTTGATGTTTTACAATCAGTATTTATGATTCCAGCACAGATGGGGTGGATAATATACATGCGTAAAGATGTTTTTAATATAATGAGGTGTGATTTCTGACATGTTTGTTTTTCAGAGTGGGACACCGTGAAAGACAGCTGGAATTCAAAATCCATTTATGTGGTTGGAAAGACAACAGCATCTTTAGGTCTGTATCACTACACAAAACTTCACTTCAAACACACACTCACTCACACAACCCTCAGCACACACATCCTGTTAGAATGCAGGACAACACATAAATGAATGTGAATAAAGCAACAAAATAATACAAACATCAGAAGATTTTCATGCAGGTGCTGTCACACTGGTGAGATTCACACACACCTGTTGATGACCTGGAAGTGTGTGTGTGCGCGCACCTGTGTCAGCAGGGTTTTAGTGTCTCTTAGTAAATGTTGTCACATCTGCTCGACACATTGAGCACCTGCACAAATAATCTCAGGTGTGTTGCTGACCTGCACCTGTTTCCATTTCTATTTGTAAAGTGGCCCAAACAAATCAACACACCGGATATAACTGAAATGGAAGTGAACACACCAAAACACAAGTGATTTCAAATTACCAGTTAGAAAAGGCAAATTAATGAATGCCACTAGATCTGTTCTCATCATGACATTCACACAGTCGGCAGTGTTCAGTAATGTCACAGGTTTGGTGGTTATATTAACAGATGATATTATACTCTACTGTATATTTAACACTGTACTATACTGTATCTATATATAATACTGTAAATCAGTGTTGTTGTAGTTGTAGGTTTGGGCCTGAAGCCTGTGGGTGAGGACACTGGTACTGCAGATGCTCTGTCTTCACTCATCATACAAAGTAAATGTTCTATACTGACACTTGAGAGATTTGAGTTTGGCTGCTTTGACTCTCATGTGGATGTTTTGATGTGTAATGCACAGGAGAAAAGTCTGATGTCCTGCCACTGTTCTTCCCGTGTGGTTCCATCAAGCGTGAGGTTCTGCCAGCGGCTCTCAAAGAGAACAGTGAGAGGATTTCTTCTCATGACATTGTCTTCATTTATCCCTCATCATCATCATCATCATCATCATTGACTGTTTGTTGCTCTGGCAGATGTTCCTCTGGACGCTCTGACTGTCTATCAAACATCTGAACATCCAGACCTGCAGAAGAACATCACAGATTATTTCTCTCAGCAGGTTCACTTCTACCCTCATGTTTGTTTGTTTTCTGTATCACAGTGTTGTGGTTCTGACACGTGTGTGTGCGTGTGCCTTCAGGGTGTTCCTGCGAGTGTGGCGTTTTTCAGTCCATCAGGTGTGAGGTTTTCTGTGGATTTGGTGGAAAGACTTGCCGGTTCTCAGCTGGAGCAGATCAAGGTGTGACAGTGATGTGTAGGGTTCTTTCACATAAGACAGTGTCCTCTGACCCACAGCATGACAGACACAATCTGAAATCATTTTGTTATTCAATCAAAGTGTTTATAGTTTGCAGATTGATCAGAACATTTTAATAAGTTAGAAAATAACTTGTGTTGTGCTTTTAAGTTTGTGTCGATAGGACCGAGTACGGCAGACGCCCTGCGGTCTCACAGGCTCACGGTGAGCTGTTGTGCTGAGAAACCCACAGCGAAACACCTCGCCACTGCAATCTCACAGACCCTACAGATACCCACACCTGACCTTTGACCCCTCCGGTCAGGATGAGGACATTACTGGTGTTCTGCAGGAGAACTGACACTGAACTGTCTGTCACTCTCACAAGGAAACATTCAGCTCACATTTCAACACAAAAATGAAAACGATGAGAAACAGAAAAATGTTTGAATCTCTGTGATTGTTTGCGTTGTGATCTTATGTGTGTTACAGTAAGAGCTCCACCAGCTAATACTTTACTGTAGGACAAATCTATGTCATATTTTATCAGAGTTCAGTTTAGTTTTTGGAAAGGTTGAATGTGTCTCCTGCACCTGAAATGGAATGTTGAATGTAAGTTGAGATTCTCTGTGAATTGTAAATGATTAAAGGCACGTTTTAAACCATTTGTGTCATGCATTAAAGGTTTAAATAACAAAGTAAGTTTAAATATAAGTTTACATTTTACATCTACGAATGACACGTGCGTCACTCGCGCGCTCAGGTGTGTTCGCGAGCAGGTGCGAGTCGCGTGTTGGCGCGAGCGATGTGATAGTGTGAAGTTCAAACACATCCACGCGTGACAGTATAAAGTGTGTGACGGTTTAAACAGACTGAACAAAATCACGCAGTCAGTCAAACACTCACAGCGGAGCTTAAACGATGCTGGCTGTCATCCGGCTGATCTTCATCATCATCATCGGGACACGCGCAGAGAAGATCTTCCACAGCAGAGATCATTCAGATGTCGTAGACATGAACAACATCCATCAGGCTGAAGCCATCACTGACAAACACACCGCACAGGTACAGGTACACATACTCACACTCTCACACACCGCACAGGTACACATACTCACACTCTCACACACCGCACAGGTGCACATTCTCACACACCGCACAGGTGCACATACTCACACTCTCACACACCGCACAGGTGCACATACTCACACTCTCACACACCGCACAGGTGCACATACTCACACTCTCACACACCGCACAGGTGCACATTCTCACACACCGCACAGGTGCACATACTCACACTCTCACACACCGCACAGGTGCACATACTCACACTCTCACACACCGCACAGGTGCACATACTCACACTCTCACACACCGCACAGGTGCACATACTCACACTCTCACACACCGCACAGGTACACATACTCACACTCTCACACACCGCACAGGTACACATACTCACACTCTCACACACCGCACAGGTGCACATACTCACACTCTCACACACCGCACAGGTGCACATACTCACACTCTCACACACCGCACAGGTGCACATACTCACACTCTCACACACCGCACAGGTGCACATACTCACACTCTCACACACCGCACAGGTGCACATACTCACACTCTCACACACCGCACAGGTGCACATACTCACACTCTCACACACCGCACAGGTGCACATACTCACACTCTCACAAACCGCACAGGTGCACATACTCACACTCTCACACACCGCACAGGTGCACATACTCACACTCTCACACACCGCACAGGTGCACATACTCACACTCTCACACACCGCACAGGTGCACATACTCACACTCTCACAAACCGCACAGGTGCACATACTCACACTCTCACACACCGCACAGGTGCACACAAGAATATTGTTTTAACTGTAGTAAAGTCATGTTCTCTGAGTTTCTAACCATAGTTATTTTTCATAAGGGCTGATGACAATGTTTGGGGAGTTGACAAACACACACACATCAAACACTGCACAGACACACACTGACACTGACATACACACTGCACAGGTTCATCTCACTCTCTCTCTCTTTTTATTTGTTGTGATTTGTTTATTATTTGTTTACAGTTTTTGTTTGCTTTTGTGTTATTCTAGCTGTTTCTCTTTAAGTATGGATTCATAAGAGCAGCAGACAGTGATGAAATTCAGAGTTTAGCAGAACCTGTGAGTGAGACAGATGACATCTTTCCTCTGAACCTGCAGGAGGGTGGAGTCATGTCCCGATCCAGCAGCACTGAACTCCAGAACCAGCAGCCCGAGTTTATCTCCGCTCTTAGAGAGTTCCAGAGAGTGTCCAGTCTGCCCGTCACAGGAGTGTTTGATGATGCCACCAAAGCTGCTATGAACCAACCCAGATGTGGCGTCCCAGACCAGGAAGAACAACCAGAACTCATGGAGTCCAACAGCATCTCCACACAGAATCCTGCTGATGTCACACAGAACCACAGTGAGGTCATGCAGAACCCCGCTGAGGTCATGCAGAACCACAGTGAGGTCACATCTAACCCTGCTGATGTTACACAGAACCACAGTGAGGTCACGTATAACTATGATGATGTCACACAGAACCCTGCTGATGTCACACAGAACCACAGTAAGGTCACGCAGAACCCAGCTGATGTCACGCAGAACATCAGTGAGGTCACGCAGAACCCTGCTGATTTCACACAGAACCAAAGTGAGGTCACGCAGAACCCTGCTGATTTCACACAGAACCAAAGTGATGTTAAGCAGAACCACAGTGATGTTAAGCAGAACCACAGTGATGTTAAGCAGAACCACAGTGATGTTAAGCAGAACCACAGTGATGTTAAGCAGAACCACAGTGATGTTAAGCAGAACCACAGTGATGTTACCCAGAACCACAGTGAGGTCACGCATAACCACAGTGAGGTCACGCATAACCACAGTGAGGTCACGCATAACCACAGTGAGGTCACGCAGAACCAAAGTGATGTCACGCAGAACCACAGTGATGTTACCCAGAACCACAGTGATGTTACCCAGAACCACAGTGAGGTCACGCATAACCACAGTGAGGTCACGCATAACCACAGTGAGGTCACGCATAACCACAGTGAGGTCACGCATAACCACAGTGAGGTCACGCATAACCACAGTGAGGTCACGCATAACCACAGTGAGGTCACGCATAACCACAGTGAGGTCACGCATAACCACAGTGAGGTCACGCATAACCACAGTGAGGTCACGCATAACCACAGTGAGGTCACGCATAACCACAGTGAGGTCACGCATAACCACAGTGAGGTTACGCAGAACCAAAGTGATGTTATGCAGAACCACAGTAATGTTACGCAGAACCACAGTGAGGTAACACAGAACCCGGCTGATGTCATGCAGAACCACATGGAGGTCACGAAGAACTACAGTGAGGTCACACACAACCACAGTGAGGTAACCAAGAACCCTGCTGATGTCAGGCACAACTACAGTGAGGTCACACAGAACTACAGTGAAGTCACGCAGAACCAAATAGAGGTCACGCAGAACCACAGTGAGGTAATACAAAGTCCTGCTGATGTTAGGCAGAACTACAGTGAGGTCACGCAGAACCACAGTGAGGTCACGCAGAACCACAGTGAGGTCACGCAGAACCACAGTGAGGTCACGCAGAACCACAGAGAGGTCACGCACAACCTCAGTAAGGTCACACAGAGCCCTGCTGATGTCAGGCAGAACTACGTAGAGGTCATGCAGAACCACACTGAGGTCACACACAACCACAGTGAGGTAACACAGAACCCTGCTGATGTCAGGCAGAACTACAGTGAGATCACAAAGAACTACAGTGAGGACATTTATAACTACAGCGAGGTTACGCATACCTACAGTGAGGTTACACAGAACCACAGTGAGGTCAAGCAGAACTACAGTGAGGTCACGCACAACCACAGTGAGGTAACACAGAACCCTGCTGATGTCAGGCAGAACTACGTAGAGGTCATGCAGAACCACACTGAGGTCACACACAACCACAGTGAGGTAACACAGAACCCTGCTGATGTCAGGCAGAACTACAGTGAGATCACAAAGAACTACAGTGAGGACATTTATAACTACAGCGAGGTTACGCATACCTACAGTGAGGTTACACAGAACCACAGTGAGGTCAAGCAGAACTACAGTGAGGTCACGCACAACCACAGTGAGGTAACACAGAACCCTGCTGATGTCAGGCAGAACTACAGTGAGATCACAAAGACCCACAGTGAGGTCACGCATAGCTACAGTGATGTTGGGAATCGCAGTGATATCGCTCCTCCTGCCGCGAGGAGAAAACGACACCTGGCGGCTCTGTTAAAAAACAGACGGAGGAGGGATGTGGGCGATTGGACGGGTCACATGTCTTTCACTAAGACTCTTCTGAAGTGGCGTGTGATTGGTGAGGGTTACAGCAGTCAGCTGTCCATCGATGAGCAGAAGTATATCTTCAGACTGGGCTTCCGCATGTGGAGTGAAGTTTCACCACTGGAGTTTCACGAGGATTTGCATTCACCTTTAGAAGACATTGATATCAGACTGGGCTTTGGTACAGGTCAGTATCTCTCTCACACACAACAGATATCCTCAACCATCTCTGGAAACATTACAGATCATATTCATCATGATGTGACCTGAGCACCCTTACAGAAATCATTTAACATAAAGAGTGTTATTGTGTGTGTCTCATGTTGCTGCAGGTAGACATCTGGGCTGTTCTCAGAGGTTTGACGGCGCGGGTCATGAGTTCGCTCACGCCTGGTTTTTGGGAGATATTCATTTTGATGATGATGAACATTTCACTGTTCCAAACACCGGCAGCGGGATCAGTCTGCTGAAGGTATTGTGAGCAGAATCAATCTACAGTTCTGCAACACTTTAAAGTTTATGTGAGGGAACTGATAGTTTTGTTTTGTTTGTGATTGTATTAATGTGGTTCAGTGTTGTGTTGACTGATCTCTGAGCGTGTTGTTGTGTTTCTTTCAGGTTGCAGTTCATGAGATCGGTCATGTTTTGGGACTCCCTCACATCTATCGAGCCGGATCCATCATGCAGCCCAGTTATCTGCCTCAGGACTCAGGCTTTGAGATCGACTGGATGGACAGAAAATCCATTCAGAGTCTGTATGGTAAGACGACAACACACAATAATCTCAACTCATCCAGTAAAAGTGTTGGTGACACTGATGTGTTTTTTTCAGGTGTGTGTCAGGGTCGGTTTAGTGCCGTATTTGATTGGATCAGGAAGGAGCTGACGCCTTACGGTGAAGTGACAGTTCGTTTCAACACATACTTCATGCGGGACGGCTGGTACTGGCTCTATGAGAACCGGAACAACAGAACCCGGTACGGAGATCCGGTGGCAGTGCCAGTTGGGTGGAACGGGCTGCCTGACAGCGGAGTGGACGCTTACGTTCATGTGTGGAACCGCAAAACAGACGCTGTTTACTTCTTTAAAGGTGAAGAATCCATGACTTTATCCCACAATGCAATGTGATGTCGTTGCGAAGCCTAATTGACCGTAGAGTTGAAGATGAAGTACATTATAGGGTGTTATCGATGACTGGATTGGTTGATTGATTTATTACATCGCAGGTGTGCAGTACTGGCTTTACGACAGTGAGAACGATCGAGTGTTTGCTAATGACTCTCTCGGGCGCTCGTATCCACGTCTGATCTCTGATGATTTTCCCGGCGTGATCGGACCGGTTGACACGGCTTATTACGACAGGAGAGACGCTCACGTCTACTTCTTCAAAGGATCACAGGTTTCTGTTCTTTTACATTTTCTAACTCTTTACATCGAGGTTACAGTCACGGGGATTTATTGTGATCGTGGATGCTGTTGACGTTTGATATTTATTCTCAGGTGTTTAGATTTGACGTCCGAACGAACCGCTTGGCCAAATCTTCCCCTCAAAAAATCACTGCAGTGTTTCCAGCGGTGGTCCCCGGCGATCATCCGGTCAGGAATGTGGACGCGTCGTACTTCTCGTACACACACAACAGTGTGTTTCTGCTGAAGGGTGAGCGCTACTGGCGGGTGGTGAGCGCTAGAGATCGGAGACGGAAGCCGTCGCTGCCTCTGAACGCTCTTCTGCCTCACAGAGACGTGGATCAGCAGTGGTTTGACATCTGTGATGTTCACAGCAGCTCTCTGAGGACAGCACGCAGATGACACAACACTGATCTCAGGTCTGCTCAACACAACACAAAACCTTTGTTGGTCAGGGTCCTGTGTGTGCCGTACGAGACTTGACACAAACATTCATTGATACTGTTGGCTTGAATGTGACTCCATATATTTATTCTGTTATTTATTGTTTTTTATATGATAACCTCTTTCCCAGAAAATGTGTAGTGATATAATGTCAGTGTAAAGATTGTTTTGTCAGAGTAAATGTTGTTTCTCTGTCACAGATGATGATGACCTTTCTGTCAGTCTGTATTTACGTGCATTCATTTAGCAGTCGCTTTAATCTAAAGTGAATTATAACTAAGAGAGCATTTAACCTTTTATTTCAGCTACATGGGTTTGATGTGAACAAACACACTCACAATAGTACTCTAGTGATGATGTCAGTGTGTCTGTCTTCAGTATTCTCTTTTATTTCGCAGCTCATTGAGATGAAACACTCACTCGCAGGGTGAAAGTATCTAAATGAAAATAATTCTCAAAACTAGTAACACACCCTAACCCGCATGCGGCAAGTTTTTTTTTTACAAATTAAATATGAAAATGTCTTTTAATATCATATATGACGTTATATTTACAAACGATTAAACCAAATTGACTTTTCGTGACGTTTGAATGTGGTTTCTTAACTTAAAACCAAAAGTAAACGGCTTTTCCTCGTAAGGTCTGCATTCGGTAAAATTAACTCATAAAATGTGTCGTTTCATTTCAGACGCTGTAATGTCACTTGATTGCTTGAATAAACATGTGATTCTTGTTTAGTGCTTCGGTGTTTGTCTTGTGTGATTTCATGATTCTTCACAATAACTGATAGATGTGAGAATTCACACAGAATTACATGAGCTGAAAACACATCAGAGAATTCACATTTACGCGTGTGCGTGTGGTCATTGGTTTGGGACACGCGCGCACGCGCACTTTCCCGTTCGGGTGGTTTCCGGTGCGGTCGGTTTGGATTCCTCGCGTGATGCTCAAGTTTTGTGATGTTTGAAGATTCCCGCGTGCACAAGATAATGAGCTCTGACGTCACCATTAATGGTAAGACACCAGCTTTATTCGGGTCAGAGCCATTAAGAGAGAGTTCTGCCAACGGAAGTCCAAACCGCTGAAGCGTCACGTGATTCATGGAGCCTTCAGATAGATCCAGGAAGTGATGTTTTCTCGTTCAATGCTTTATTTCTTTCATTTTTTATTCATTAACTGGTTTTCGCCTTTAAATGGATTAGAAGTTTACCTCAGTTGGTCTGTTTAGTCGCATCTCTATGAATAGCTGTAATTTCCGGGAACTGTTGAGAGCCTGCATGAACGCTCCATTCGTTGACGCAACTCTCTCTTTCGATGGCTCTGATAGGGTGTGATTAGCGGCTCAGTGGGTGTGTCTCATGCTTGATGTGTGTCCGGATGCCGCCGTACAGCCATATAAACAAGAGGTGCTGTGATTTTAATCTTGACTGTTTTATCTGTTCAGCTTTTAAAAATGATGTTTGTCTCATTTGATTTGTTCAGCCTCTCTTCACATGTTCTGAGGCTCAGCAGCGCACGCAAACATTACAAATCACATCACACGACTGTCAGATTTATGTGAATGTTGAATGTTTAGGATTTTAAAGGAATCTTTTGTGTCTTTTTCTGTCATCATTTTGTCCCTACATCCCTATGAACACAGTGTTTGTGTGTCGCTCTTCAGTGCCCTCTGCTGGTCACTCTGTCTGTCTGTGTTTATCGGGGGCTGTTGTTAGTGTGTGTAGTGTGTATGATGTCATATGTTTATAGTGCTGTGTGTCTTTACACTGACGTAACTGTGGTGATTCTTTGAGAGTACACTTGTCGTCTGGTGTGAAATATGTTTTTTGGGGGGTCAGAATCAGGTCTGTGTTGTTATTGTGGCTGTATATGTACATATATACATCTCTGCTATGTTCTTGTTTAAATGCGTGTGTGTGTGTTGTTCAGGTGTTGTGAGGTGTGATACCCCCTGTAGAGTGGTCATCAGTCATCAGAATATCATATTAAACAGACAACAGATTAACACAATATAAAACTCTTTCATTTGTGATATCATTATGAACACAAATGAGTTGTGAGTGTGTTGAGTTTCATTACAGGAGGAAACACTCGTCAGGTCTGATTCACATCTCCACCTAAAGTCTGTTTTAGCCTCTTCTCATCTCATCTGTTGCTCAATCTCATCTCACAGTGAACTCTCAGAATCTGTGTTAAACTTAAACAACTGCTAAGACATTAAACAGATAGACACACACACACAGACAGACACACACACTGTCTATCACACAGACCAACTCACACAAACAAACAAACAAACGTACTCACACACTGTCGCACACACAGACACACAGATGTACAGGGTTGCTGGTGATGTCTGATTTGAATATGTTTGTTTGTCATCATCTGATGCTGTTGTGCTTCACTCCAACGGTCATGATGCTGTTCAGTTGGTGTTTGTGCGATGTGTTGTGTTGTGCTGATCAGACTCGCTTATGTTTCCAGGTGTGAATTATTCAGCGCTTTCCTGCCCGTATGAAGTCACATGATAGCGTGACCCTGAGTGAAGCACAGAAAAATGTCTGTCAGAGATCAAGTGAAACGTGAACACCCCTCACACACCTTCACATGACACACGAGACGTGACACCCGACACGCTCCAGCGTCCTCTCGCTCCTCTTGTCTTTCCAGGAGCCGTTTGTGTTTCAGTCTGCGCTGGTCCTCCATCACGCTCAGGTGTGTTTGAGACGTCGTGTTCCTGCTCCGCTCTCTCCGGCCCACACACCACAGTCTCTTCAGCGACGTCATGGCCGTACGAGGCACCATCCCTCCTCCGGATTATTACCCCTTCGACATTGCTCTGTCTGCGCAGCCGCCTGAAGATCTGCAGGGCTTTTACAAGGGCAGCGCACACATGCTGAGCAGATCAGGATCTCATTATGGGCTGGCGTCAGGAGGGGTCAGGTCCGCCTGGGATCAAGGGCAAGCCAGAGCGACTACTCCAGGTCCCGTGGCCGGTCCTCCCCCCCCTCCTCCTCCCCCGCCCTCGGCTCATGAGATCAGCCGCTTGTACAGGGATTCTCTGGCTGTCAAGATGATTTCAGATAATCAGCGTGCTCGCAGTAGAGCCGCCTCACCCGCCTGCTTCGGTATCGAGTCCGGCCCGTCCAGGTATCTGGGCGAGACGTTTCATTCTGCGTACGGCGACGTCAACGGCCTCCCCCTGGAGTCCTGTCAGCCCCCCTCCACCTGTATAATGATGGACCCCACTGGTCCGGTCATGGATGGGAATCTCTCCCGAGGGACTCCGGCTTATGGCTCCGTGGCAACGCAGAGGATGCCCTACGACCCCGCTTACGACCCCAACCTGGCGATGGCGCCCGGTGCAGCGACGATGCCGGTCCACCACCCTTCGGGGGCTGTTTCGGCAGACCCGAAGAAAAACGTGGATCCGGGGTTTCTGACTCTACTACGCTCGGAGGGACTGTCGGAGAGCACCATTACTCTGCTCCTGCAGCAGGGCTTTGACTCTACTGGCATGCTGGCCGTGATGGAAGACCATGACGTACGCTCGGTGGTGCCCAACTTGGGACAGGCGCGCATGCTGTCTCGACTGGTCATCAGCTGTAAGACGGGAACAAGCAGTGCTGCCTCCGTCCTGAGGGGTCGCTCCAACAGCTTCAGCCACCGCAGCGACCTGTACATGCAGCCTCAGGCCCTCGGCGTGGACGGCCACTTGGTTCAACAGCAACCGCCCACCGCCCTCCAGTCAACCTCGCCGAGAATGGGCGAGTTTCTTGGCCGCCGGCCGTGCAGTGCTCCTTCTCAGCATCTGCTGGAAACCGCCGCGTACCCGGCGGCGCGTCCGCTTGGGGGGCTTCCCGCCAGTCCTGCCGGTTACGGTGGGGGGTTGCCGCAGACGCGCCCCCTCTCCATGTACACCAACAGCCACGCTGGCATCGCCGCATCCGCTCAACAGCAGCCCGTGGCGCCCAAGACCTTCTCAGGCACCTACACGCCCATGGAGCTGATGAAGCGTCCTGTGAATCTTCCTCCCGTGTCTCCGGGTCACAGTCCTCATCACAGTCCTCAGTTACTGCGGAAGGGAGGCGCGCCTGTGGACGCTGGCGTTCTTCAGGTCTCTTCTGCCCTGCAGACTCACACCCTCAATCCAAACAACATGCTGAGCCGTCGAACCGGACCGCCCGTCATTGTGTCCACCATGTCTTCTCCTGACGCAAGTAAAGTTCTTTTGTTCTGTCATCACCTGAGATCTGCACTAGATTCACTCTCTTGTGTTGGATTTCTGGGTTATATTCTTCACTCTCTTCTTTCTTTACAGCATGGAGTCTGTTTATTTGTTTCATTTGACACTTTACATAAAACATTTAAAAGTCCTGAATGTTTGCAGTAAATGTTGACGTAGGTGGTGAAAAGTGTATTTCTTGAAGCGTTCTGTTTTTAGATCATGAGGGTGTTTATGTTTTGACATGTGCTGAAGGGATTCAACCGCCGTGATCCTGAAAACCTCAAACAGACTTTAGAAACACACACACACATAAGTGTTTATTGTCTAAAACACCGGTCTCTGAATCTTGATGCATTAAATAATATCTCACATTTAAATGTAACTTCATGAAGACTCCGGTTTATCCTGTTTGAGGATTTAAACGGCAGTTCACCCGAAAACGATAATTATTTATTCATCATGTCGTGTCAACCCTGTATGAGTTTCTTTCTTCTTCTGAGCACAACAGAGAATATTTAGGAGAATGTTGATATGCTAACAACACTGAGCTCCTTTGACTTCCATTGTATGAACACAAAACCATTTCTCAAAATATCTTCTTTTGTGTTCCACTGAAGAAAGACTCACATACAGGTTGACAACCATACGAGGAGAATAAATGATGAGAGAAGTTTAGATGTTTGGCTGAACTGTCACTTAAAGACTGTTGTAAAAGATTTCTAGGCTGTAAGAACTACGGGCAATCTCTCACTGTTCATTCACGTGTGAGTGTGTGTGTTTGTGTGTCTGTGTGTGTCTGTGTGCAGTATAATCAGAGTCTTTAAGCCTAAAATCTCATTAGGCTTCATAAGAGTCTCCCGAGACTCTCAAATTCTCTCTCTCAGGTTGTGTAGTTCTGTGACAGTTGTGAACACAATGTGGCCGTGTAAATGAGTAAAAGCTGAACATTGATTGACAGAGAGATCACAGAGCAGTTCTGTATCCAATCACAAAATCTCACAAGTTCTCTTAATTATGTTTGACACTTAAGATTGATGCCAGATTTCAGACATGTAGATGTGTGTGTGTGTGTGTGTGCATTTGAAGCTGCTTACATAGTGGCTGCAGTGCATTATGGGTTGTAAAGACATGTGGAAATGTTAATTAGATTATGAGTTGTCAGAGGTTTCTGTTAAACCCTGTATGTGTTCAGTAAGTGTCCTGTGTGTGTGTGTGTCCTGTGTGTGTGTGTTATGGCGGGGTTATGTAACAAGTGTTGTTGTATCAGTGAGATTTAGGCTGTGTATGTGTGGATAGTTCACGTCTGTGGATTGTTAGGTTTCATGTAGATGTATAAACACACAGAGGTGTCAGTGATAAAATGTGAATAATTCATATCTGCAAATGAAAATATCAACAAACACTCTTCTGCATTCATTAGGATTTCTGTCTCTAAGTGAACGTGTGTTTTCATAAGCTGATTAAAATGACTGTTATATTCACATGTTTCTTAAAAAGTTTTCAAACAGGTCACACACACACCGGCTCTGATTGGCTGTTTTAATCAGCACTTCCTGTGTGATGTCACTGTTACTAAATTAAACTGTTATAAAATCCCATTAAGAGCTTTGTAGGCTGAGTATGTGTGTGGACTTGGTTTTTAAACCTGAACACACCAACTCATGGGGACTCGTGTCACTGTGGAGACCAAAATTAAGGTCCCCACAGCACAGAAGCTTATCAATTTTACAGAACAATATTTAATATTTAATGTGGAGATGGTGGTCTAGTGGGTTAAACCACTGAACTGGTAAATCAAAGGTTGCTGGTTCGATCCCAGCAGCCACCACCAGTGTGTCCCCACTGAGATAATAAACATACAAGTGTGTGTGTGTGTGTGTGTGTGTGTGTGTCTGTGCCCGTGTCATGCTCAAACAGATGCAATATAAGATTATGAAGATGCGTTATGTCAGAGAAAAACACTTGATGATGTATGTCTAATATGTTTTAGTGTGTTATTATTGTGAATGTCATTGCTGATCGATGTGTGTTTGTGTGTGAAGATAATAGATCTCAGATCATGAATGGTCCGCTTCATCCTCGTCCTCTGGTGGCTCTATTAGACGGTCGAGACTGTACAGTGGAGATGCCCATCCTGAAAGATCTCGCCACTGTGGCCTTCTGTGACGCACAATCCACACAAGAGATTCACGAGAAGGTAAACACAGCTGTGCTTTCATTGGGTTTGTGTGCGTGTTTTCATTGGATTTGTGTGTGTTTTGTAGGTGTTAAATGAGGCTGTTGGTGCGCTGATGTATCACACGATCACTCTGACACGAGAAGATCTGGAGAAGTTTAAAGCGCTCAGAATCGTCATACGGATCGGCAGCGGATACGATAACATCGACATCAAAGCTGCAGGAGAGCTCGGTACAAACCCACAACACAAATACACACACACACACTCTCTTTGACGAACTTGTTCCATTGCATTGATTGTGTGTGTTGTGTGTGTGTTCAGGTATCGCAGTGTGTAACATTCCGTCGGCAGCAGTGGAGGAGAGCGCAGATTCCACTCTGTGTCACGTGTTGAATTTGTACCGGAGGAACACGTGGTTGTATCAGGCGCTGCGGGAGGGCACACGCGTGCAGAGTGTGGAGCACATCCGTGAGGTGGCGTCAGGAGCTGCTCGTATCCGTGGAGAAACACTCGGACTCATCGGCTTCGGTTAGACGCACACATGAATGCTCTCAGACCCGTGTGTGTGTCTGTGTTCTGAAATCATGTCAACACTGTTGTGTGTTTCTGAAGGTCGCACGGGTCAGGCTGTGGCAGTGAGGGCGAAAGTGTTCGGCTTCACTGTGATCTTCTATGACCCGTATCTACAGGACGGGCTGGAGAGATCTCTGGGTGTTCAGCGTGTGTACACACTGCAGGATCTGCTGTATCAGAGCGATTGTGTGTCTCTGCACTGTAACCTGAACGAACACAATCATCATCTCATCAATGACTTCACCATCAAGCAGGTACACAACACACAAACACATGGACGCAATCCGCTGGAGAAACACAGTCATAACACCCGGCTGTGTGTGTGTGTTAGATGCGTCAGGGGGCGTTCCTGGTGAACACAGCGCGGGGCGGTCTGGTGGATGAGAAAGCTCTCACTCAAGCTCTGAAAGAAGGACGAATACGAGGAGCTGCTCTCGATGTGCACGAGATCGAACCCTTCAGGTGACTTACACACAAATGCACACACCCGCATGCACACACGAGCAGTCACGCACGCGTGAACATACTCATGCACAGGCATGCATGCATGCGCACCCATGCACATTTGCACACACTCTCGTACACACACACACACACACTCACACTCATAAGCACCCAGGCATGCACACACACACACACACACACACACACACACTCACAAGCACCCATGCATGCACACACACACACACACACACACACACACACACACATCGATGCACACTCGTACACACACACACACACACACACACACTCACAAGCATGCACACTTGCGCAGGCACACATGCATGCGCACACACCAATGCACACTTGCATACACACATGCTCACACACACACACACACATACTCGCAAGCACAGTCACACACATGCACACAATCACGTACACACACACACATTTTTTGTGTGATGTTCTGCATGAAGGAGAACTCAGTTGTGTAGTGTAGTTTAGATGTGATGAGGTCAGATGATGGAGAGACGTCTCTCTTTCTGAACTCTTTCTGTGTGTCTGTGTGTGTGTGTAGTTTTGCTCAGGGCGCTTTGAAAGACGCTCCTAATCTGATCTGTACTCCACACACGGCCTGGTACAGTGAACAAGCGTCTCTAGAGATGAGAGAAGCAGCAGCCACAGAGATACGCCGAGCCATCACAGGTACACACACACAACAGCTCCTGAAGCTCTGCGGCAGCACAAACACTCGTGTGTTCAACACACAAACTCACCTCATGAACAGCTTGACACACATGAGCTGATGATCTGCGGATGATGCTGTACACTATCCACTCCTCTCAGGTCGAATTCCAGACAGTCTGAGGAACTGTGTGAATAAAGAGTTCTTCATCAGCTCGGGCGTGTGGGGCGTCATGGAGCAGCAGGGGGTTCATCCTGAACTCAACGGACAACAATACAGGTGCAACACAACACACACATACACAAAACAATCCTGTTAACATGATCACATGACGCAAGTTTGAATCTAAGCCCCGGCCCACCTGCTTTTCTTACTCAGCCAAGTCAACCAATCACTACAAGCCATCACTACCGGCTTCGCCCCTCAAGACAAACTCAATGCTTGAATGAAGAGCAGGTAGACCCGTAAAGACTTTCTCCATCTCTCTGTCTCTGGCTTCAGCATCATTACATATCGACTGTATCTCCATGTTTGACCTTTGACCTCTGCTGTAGGTGATTGGTCAGTGTGGCATCAGATGGCAGTCCAGCGGGTGGGGTGTGTCTGGTGTCAGGCAGGCTGTCAGAAGCCCAGTCACAGACGCACTTACCAAACACAACAAGACCAAAGAAGATGAGACAGAGCAACACACACAAAGGGAATTGATGTTTTTAATGTGCCCCTCCTCCTCAAAGACAAAACATTGATTAACACAAACACTTTATTTGACATTTCTTATGACAGTCTGTGATTAGATCATTTCATCGGACACACATGCATGATGTGTAGTTTTCTTCTGCTCTGTTTGTTTATCGGTCTGGCTTGTGTCTAATAATATAACTATTTATATTTTGTTGAATTTATCTTAATACTAATTGATCTTATTATTTGATTGTATGATCATTATAATAAATTAACAATCTAATGGGTCCTTTAGTTTGGTCGCATTTAAAGAAACTGTGTGGTACACTGACATCTAGCGGTTGAGTTTGGTATCGCAGTCCAAATTCTAAATATTGGAGAAACGAGTTTAGCCAATTAATACTTCCTCTGGGTTTCTTTTATTGTTATCAGAAATAATCTAAAGGTGCTCTTTCATTTGCAGAAATTTAAGTCCCTGGGAACCGGAAGTTGCGATCGTTTTTACTTCCGTATTCTGACGCATTCTGCAACCTTTAGCCAAAATAGCGTAACGGCTTATGCTAACGCACTGACTTCAGCGGAACGCAATTAAGGACACCAGATGCTAGTTTTTAATGGGCGGGAAAATCGACTGAGAAAAATAGTGGGCGGGACTTGTGTTTTTCTTTGCGATCTGATTGGTTGTCACGCTTGTTTATGTTGTTGCTTTAAAATACGCACACACTCACGGACACACACACACTCAATCACACACACACTAACACTCACATGCACACACTCACAAGCACCCATGCACACACACACGCACACACACACACACACCCATGCACACTCGCGCACACTCACATGCAAACACACACCGATGCACGCTCACATACACACAATCACGTACACCCATGCATACACACACACACACACACACACACACCGATGCACACACACCCATGCATACACACACACACACACACACCGATGCACACACGCATACACACAATCACGTACACAAACACACACACCCATGCACACTCGCGCACACTCAAATGCAAACACACACCGATGCACGCTCACATACACACAATCACGTACACCCATGCATACACACACACACACACCGATGCAAACACACCCATGCATACACACACACACACACCGATGCACACACGCATACACACAATCACGTACACAAACACACACACACACACCCATGCACACTCGCGCACACTTACATGCAAACACACACCGATGCACGCTCACATACACACAATCACGTACACCCATGCATACACATACACACCGATGCACACACACCCATGAATACACACACACACCCATGCACACACACCCATGCATACACACACACACACAATCACGTACACAAACACACAAATCTTTTAAGTAATACTCCAGTCTGCACATCATGTGTCAATAAAAATAAGAATATTAAGAGCCATTGACCAGCAAGTGAACACTGATGGAGTAAAAGGAAATATTGTGTGTGTGTGTGTGTGTGCGTGCGTGCGTGCGTGCGTGCGTGCGTGTGTGTGTGTGTGTGTGTGGTGCACAGAATAAGAACAGCAGATGAAGGTTGTTTCATATTTGATGTTCTGAGAGTTTGTGTTTTTTTCTTCATTCTGCTAAATGACTCAGGAAAATCACATTTCTCATTTTCTATCCCCTGCTTTTGTATTTTAAAGAGCAGAAAAGTAAAACGTGTTAGTATTTTTATAAAGCAACATCATAATATTTCAAGAAGTACTGAATATTTAAAAACAAGTGTTTTTCTATCGATAAATGTTCTTATTTAACCACGCAGCGCTTCTCAGCTGGTGTGTATTAGGTCTGAATTAAAGGTGATGTGAAACAAACACACGATGTGACGCATAGTGCTCAGAAATTGGACACTACACAACGTATTATGTTTATGAACATTTATTGTTCTCTACATGAATGTGTTTTGTGTCGACATTCATGTGTTTTTGTGCTATACCGTTCATCTTAACACATTTTTATGTTTGAGAACATTTTTGTTTGACTTCTGTTCTTACACAAAACTAGTTGAGAAGCGCTGTTGTTTGAAACTCTGTTCTGTCTCATTTCTTTGGTTTATTTTGAGATTGTGTGTTTGTCTAACAGAAAGAGATAAACTGACACAAGCAGAAGCGTGAGGTTGTTTTATTGTGATTGTATCTGTTTCTGGTACAAACTGACCATTAAGTGTTTAACACAATTGAATTAAAACATGCAGTTCTGACATTCTAAGTATTTCTGTCTTTTATATACACTTTTATAATACGTATTTTTACATCTGCTAAAATATATGACCTTATAAAACGATTTAATTCATTAGCTAACACGTTAAAACTGTTATATGAAAAGTTCGTATAATTAATTAATAGCACGTTGTGGTTTAACATAGGGGTGCTTATGATTTACCCCATACATGAGGCTTGGTTCCCTATAAACGTCAAAACAAGAATAGTGAGGAGTTTGAAATGATAAATATAAGTCAAGTAAAATAAAATAAAGCTCACTTGTTAAGTAAAAATAGTTAGAATTGCTCTGTAAACATAAACCTTACACCCCCAAAATGGGTCATACCATTGTCATCTTATGAGCGACCTTGGCGGGAAATTCCACGCGCGCGCCGTGTTAATGAGAGGAACTGTAAGTATGTGACAGTTTTTCTTAATTTTCTAACATATATGAAATATGTATGATTTTATCATATGTAAGTGTTTAATTTAGATGAAAGTGTTATTTAATTGTAATTCGCACCTTATGTTGAATTGAGCTAAAAGCCGTTATTGGGATTGTAAAGTTCTGCTTTAAACGAGCACCGCTGATCCTGAAGTTGTTTATTAAACAGAAATAATAATAAGAATAATATAATAATAATAATAATAATACAAGGTTCTATCTGACATACTCTTACATGTTAACTTATTTACATAATACCCTGTTTGTTTCTTAAATACATTTGAAAGAAAACAGAAGGTTTTATCTACAAAACAAGGGGAGCAGCTTGAACCACAGTATTTTTTTAGGTTTGTTCAGGAGGTTATTTTGATATTTGTAGACACAACACTAGCTAACAGCGCTTCTTACATAATTCCTATGTTTACATACATGCATGTATCTGCCGGACGCTTTTATCCAAAGCGATTTGCATTGTAGATTTGTGTCACTCCCTGAGCTCGAACCCACGACTAACGCCATGCTCTAACCACTGAGCCACAGGAGAGCTATACACCCTTATAATGCGATTAATGACTTCAATTGTACAACATTAATGGTCAAATGGTCAACAATGTCAACCGTCTTAATTACAACATAAAAATGATGATGTTATTTCAGGCATAATCATCTCTAGAAAGTAATTTACATGTCACATCTTCTGTGGAATAAAGTCAGATTCAGTTGCTGCTTCTCTCTTAACCAACAGAAACTCATGTGCCTGTGATCATGTGTAGAATTACCCACCATATACCTACTAAAATAACATCTGCATAGATAACACAGCATTTTATGATTAACTTGAACAAGAAAATAATGATGCGTCCTAAAATATGAAAATGGCAAAACTTTTTTATACACAGATAACAGATAACAACAGAACTGATTTCATGTTTTAACAAAAGTTATGAGTAAATAGTTTGTGTTGGTTGAAAATGTTTTGCTTTAATAAATGTTTTGCAAATAAAACCTAATTATTCTTAGCAGAAAGTGATTTTTCTGAATTTAAAGGATCTATCTGCATTTGACCTGTCATTTTCAGAGAATTTTGATATTGTACATTTAGAATACAATCTTATACAGTCTCTGTCTTTTTCGTGTACAAAAGAGATTTGTTCCCCCATATAATTTTTGCCATATTAGATGCAAATACTCCTTTGTTCGTGAAGTTCAACTGTGTTTGTTTGCTCACTGCAGTGATGGATGCTATAGAAATGCTGGATTTGCAGATGGTTTGAAACTGATAGATGGAGCTGTCCCAGGGATAAAAGATGGCAGACATGAACTGCACTCGGTAAGTCATATGTCTGTGTTTTGTTGGCAATCGGCGTGTACGTGCATAATGTAAGTGACTCAAGAGTTATGCAGGGATCATGTCATGATATGTTGTGTGATCGTGCAATAGTTCCGTACCCCTAATAACCGTACCACTGTCTCCGTCTTTTATAAATGTGATCAAACTAAACACTTTTTTAAGATACAAAGTATGCAATACTACTCTATAGGTACTCTATTATACTATGAGATTGGCAGAAACTGCATGTGTTACCTCTGTTTTAATAAAAGGATTCAATTGAAAGTCTATAGTTCTGATAGCAATTGATAAAAGACTGTCCTGTCAATGAGTGTCATCTTGTAATTTAAGAAACTCCACTATCAGCAGGAGATCAAACCTGCTGTGCTGTCCTGTCATCATGTCCTTGGCCATGACATGAAAGGTTTCCTGAAGCTCACTGGTAAGAACATTGCGTTAACAACGCAAGGTTGTGTCGCTTTGGATTAAAGCGTCTCCCAAATGCATAACCGAAATGTAATAAATCCAGGGGGCATTCTTCTGGTCTCTCTAGTGAAACTGTCATGGAAGTGACTAAAACTTCAATTCATCGCCTGGCCGCTAGAGGCTGGCTCCAAAACAGAGCAAAATCTCATTGAGTCCCATTTTAAAATGGCCAACTTTACTGCACCAAAAACATGTTTACAGCCTGATACAACATTTTTTTGTCTATATAGGTAATTTTGCCCTGCATGACAACTTGTGAGGGGGTTGAATATTTGTATTACTCATCAGTTTGGATATTATTAAGCCTTAAAATTTTGCATAATTATGGACGTGGCCACTTGAGTGACAGGTGTCCATTTAGCTGTCACATGCACATTTCTTGTGTAGTTTCAGGTAATTTACCTCAAGAGTAAGCTGTCAACCACAGGAGTGGCTTCATTTGTACTCTTTACAAATCTACGGGTGACGTCTCGGACACTACGTCCATATTTAATACAGTCAATGCATAAAACACATCAGCAGCAACACCTCATTAAAGAGTTTTTTAAGCATTAACGTGTGTTTATAAAGCTGCTGGTGCAATATGACAATACAGACGTTGTCAAGACATTGAACATCATCAGGGAAGATGTTCTTAATAAGGTGTAAAAGAGCTTTTGTGAGTTTAGTGATGCTGATGTTGATGTGACGCAGCCGTGGTGTTCATTATACGCATCATACGCATACAGTACATATTCTTCATACATGAATCAGATCATTCAGTCTCTTGTACGACTGCAGGGGTTCAAAGACGAATGCTTTAAAACAACAACATGTTTCATAAAGATACATCAGCTTCTATAAAAGTAATGAAGCTTAATGTTAAAGCTCTCTGTAGAAGTCGTATGATTGGCTCTGTGACATCACACATCAGATCACAGATGACACCTGTCAAGAACTCAAACAACATACAGATAAACATTCAGTTTTATAGTGTAATTCATCTCTTGCATCATCACACACAAACACACACTCGAGCAGCTGACAGTACTACTGAAGATTATGAAACACACATCTTCATATAGAACATGTTTTACAACATGTGTTCATCTGTGTTTTATCTGAGCAAACACAAACTCTCTAAAGAATAAACATGTGAACATGTGCTTTGCGTAAGTGCTTACTGTATATTTAACATTTGATCCATCCATCTCGTCTGCATTACACAAATAATTAAAGTATTTTAATCCCTCGCTAGAAGCTGCTGTGGTTTTAGGGGAGCTGCACTGCATTCTGCGAGTCTGTTGAAATGTTTGGGGTCATTCCCTCCATAAGGACAAGATTATTCATCGTCATCATCGTCGGAGTGCACAGGACACAAGTGCATCTGTCTGTATCCATCCAGCCATTTGTCCAGCATGTGTGTGACGAGCGGGTGACGTCTGTGTCTGCTGCTCTTCTGCAGAGCTGCCAACATCCCACCATCAGTGACGCAACAATCCAGCCACTGACGGAGCAGACGCTCCTGCTGATCCTCATTGCCCATCTAAACAAAATAATACACACACACCCATTACACAATGAAACTCAGATCTTCATCACTGTCATATCAACATTCACTCTCAGGAGCAAATGGGTTGTGAGTGTCATGTTGTCTTTTATGTGTGTTGACCTCTTGTTCAGACAGGAAGTGGATCTGTAGAAGTTTCCTCTCGCTGTCCACCAGTGGAAGAAAAGTCACAGTGACATCATCATCGGCGTCGAGGTTGGCGCCTGCGCCGCGATTATCATAGCCGTCGGTTTCCATGCCAACCAGAGCAGAAAAGTGACCTCTCGTGTAACCGAGAGCGATCGGACTTTTCCAGCAAAAGCTCTGTTCCCATAGCAACGGCAGGTAAACACCTGCACACACAAACAACGGTGTCAATAAAACAAAATCAAAGAGGATTCACTCATGAAATGAAGTGATTTTGTCACCTTGAAATCGAGTGTAGCCTAACGTTTCTCCACGGAAACTCTTGTAGTATTTCACACCGTAAACGATGATGGGCCGCCTCAGAATATGAGACAGAACAAAAATATGAGTCTGTTCCAAACTGGCCCCGGGCTGGAGACAAACAAACACAATCATCAGTGTTTACAGTTACACCCAAAACGACCAGAAAACCATCTTCACTCTATAAACACCCATAACTCTGTGGTTTTAAATCATCTCAAAGTTAAATGTGTAGGACAATAATAAGCTGATTTATTCAGTGTGTGTGTTCGTTACCTGACTGGCAAGATTAAGGATGGAGGTCCAGTCCTCCTGCCACTGTTCCTCTTGGAGAGAAAAGTGAAGGCCAAAACTCTGAGAATACCATGATTCCCATTCTTTCCAGCGCGTGTAGAACCTACACACACACACACGGTGTCAGAAGCTTGATTTATAGTTTGTATATGTCCTCACACAATGTGTGTGTCCTCACCAGTGTGAGCAGGTGTGTAAGCTATCGTGTAGTGTTTTTCTGAGCACGGAGTCTTTATCATAAATGCCCCATGTGGCCTGTAGGACAGAGTCCAGCAGACAGTCTCCAGCGGTGCGATTCCACAAAGCGTACAGACGATTGCCAAACTCCAGTGACCAGTTAATGACGGCAGACTCCTCCTCCAGCTCTACACACACACACACACACACTAAAGCTTTTTGACTTCAGTTATGACATGAATGTTCACACAAAACAAACAGATTGAGAGTTCACAGAGCAGACTGGGAATGAGTGGATGTGGTCTCTGACCTTTCTGAACATCACGGTCCAGAAGCTCATCAAACAGTTTCTCCTGAACAGCGGGGGGCAGATCTTCAATATCTGTCAAAATGATCAACCTCTGACAACATGAACACACACACACACACTGGACACACTGTAAATGTTTGTGTGGGTGACGTCATCATTTCACAGGTCAATATCAGTTACAGGGGTGAAACACAGTAAGAGTTTGTCACAGGTGTGTTCTCTCACCTGCTGGCAGTGTGAACGTCACCAGCTCTGTCAGGAAGTAACAGTTCAAATCTCCTTTGCGTTGGCGCACGGATGAGCTGATCTCCCTGCGGATCTGTTCCGTCAGTTCAGGACAAATCATTGCAGGGATGCATTTCACCGCCTGCCGTGACACCTGCGACCACACGCAAACACATCAGCTGACTGCAGAGCAAACACATCACCTGACTGCAGAGCAAACACATCACCTGTACAGCAGCAGAGCCATTAAGAGAGAGAGCTCTGCCAACGGAAGTCCAAACCGCTGGAGCGTCACGTGATTCATGGAGACTTCAGATGAAGTTATGTTTTCCCTTTAAATGCTTTATTTCTTTCATTTCTTTATTCATTAAATGGCTTTCCTCTTTAAATGGGTTTAAACTTTACCTCAGTCGGTCTGTATAGTCGCAGCTCCATGCGATTCTAGGAACTTCCGAGAACTATTGAGAGCCTCCATGAACTGCCATTGCTGTGAAAAACTGTTCCATTGGAGACAACGCGACTCTCTCTCTCTCTCAATGGGTCTGTTCTGCAGAGCAAACACATGTCAACATTCACCACATGGAGTCATCGGTCATCCGTACCTCCGTCAGCAGGAGCGTCAGCATGTCCTGTCTTTGAAAACGGATGGAAAGATGAACGAGTGTGAAGCCGACATCAAAAGCTGAGGGCCGATCGAGGAGACGCACTTCATCAGAGTTCAGCTGACGAGCGATGTCTCCACCCGATGACTTGTAAGCCTCTACTGCGGCCAGATCTCCTTCAACTACACCTGCGCTTACACACACATGCATGTCAAGCAGGAGATTCACAGCAAATAACACACATCTGAAAGACACTCACCCGTGCAGGCGTTGAGAAAGAGCCCATCCGTCCTCCTCATGCGGTTCTTCATCTGTTTGACCTTCTTCAGGTCCCTCTCTATCTCCTCCTTACCGCTCTGAGCTCCTGCGGTCAGCGTCATCTGCAGCTCAGCCTCACTCCACCGCCCGCCGCCCCGTTCATTGATCACAGGCGCAGGCTGATCGAGCTCAGACGGCTGGATGGCACTGTTGGATCTGGGGTGGTCACACACCACGCAGTAAGGGGATTTGGGCCAGCTCTCATACGTGCAGGTCGAGCACTGTACCCGTGTGTTGGCTCGGTTCCGGTCGTTGTACTCCTCGCAGGGGTCCGTGTGGGATGCGGTGGCGGGGCGTCTGACTGTTCCTGATGTCTGTGGGCTGTCGGTGGGGCTGTGCGGGCAGAGGCTCTGACACTGACTGCAGCGGACCGCTCTGGGTCCGTTCTGATAGGTGCACGCTTCACATGACCATTCACCGCTGCGTCTGGAGGACTCTACGGGGTGGATGCGGGGCCGGGCGCTGGAATCGGGACAGATGAGCAGGTGACTGTCACAACATACTGTGTCCCTCTGGGGTCCAGAGCGCATGCCGGTGTCACCTGAGAACACTTCCTCTGTTATGATGCTTCCCATAGGCCTCTGCGCCCGGCACATGGTGCATTTAATGGCCGACTGCCAGTTCTCGTATGTGCAGTACTCACATGACCACTTCACACATACATCTGTCATAATGATCAACACACACACACACACAAACAAAACAACAACACACGATTACATCAGTCTCCCACAAACTCAAACAGCAATCTGAAACAAAAGAGTCATTTCAGCATTACTGTCAGTGCGAGTGTCAATAAACAACATGAATTCTGTCAGTGACAGACATTACTCACATTAGTCTGTGCGCAGTTGTTTTGATATCCTCAGAAACTGCTTTTACTCGACATCTGTCGTGTTGTTTAATAGATACATGTTATTTTGAGCTAAAGAATACAGTTTATGATCGCTGGATGATGATTTACTTGAGGATTTAACGGCGGCGATGACCAAATAAAAACTACCAGCGTCTCGCGCACGGCCATGTGCATGTGATCAAGAGCGCGGCGGCTGATTGGATGACTTCAAACAACGTGATTCGGAAAGCTCCCGCCCATCTCTGACTCTTATTTAATGCTTTTTAAATTCTTTTTTTTGTCATGGATCTTTTCGCCGATACCCTTTCACTTACATATTTTATTCAAGATAAATAGATAGATATGAACGTGCATATTACCATCAACATGACTTTGTGACAAATGACACGCCCCCTTGTGACGCAACCCCAACATGGCGGCTTACTTGAACCGGCTGCATCACATTTCGCTGCAAGTCACGAACGTGGAAAAAGTCGCTCACGAACTCGTGTCGCGCTTCCAGTTTCGCGTGTTTGCGGCCAGACTGACAGACCGAGCGAAGCAGCTCGCGGTTCGCAGAGGATCGGCCGTGTTTGTGGTGAACGAGAGGCTGCGTGGAGCTCCACAGAGGTTGAATGGGCACGAGTCACGTGTGTGGAGTCCCGTCACAGGCAAACATCATCAGCACTTTCGGTGCCTGTACGGAGCCCACGCGCAGTATCCAGTGGACACCGTGAGTAATGTGTGTTTTGAGGTGTCGGATGTGGAGAGCTCGTCCAGGGCGCTGCGTGATCGGGGCTGCGAGTTTCTCCTGCCGCCCACTGAAGTGTTCGACGACAGTGGGACGGTCACGTACTCCATCGTCAGGTCTGTAGTGGGTAACGTGTGTCACACTCTCGTAGACACGTCTCGGTACCGGGGCGTGTTCCTGCCGGGTTTCTGTCCGGTCGGGAGTGAGGAGAGTGACTCCGATCGCTCATGTCCGATCACTCATTTCGATCACATCACATACGCGTGCACGAGGAGAAGCTCAGCGGACATCACGCGCTGGTACGAGAAGAACTTCGGTTTCCAGAGATTCTTCATTAGCAGGTATCGGTCCTCATCAACTCACCTGCCAAAACAAAACAAACCACGAGTTTAAATGGTATAAAAACATACGTTTACTATAGTAAAACCACTATCGTTGTGACTCATTTCTTGGAGGTGTGTGTATGTGTGTTATAAATGTGTGTATTATGATGCAGAAATGAAGATGTAGAGGACGGATATGTTCTGAACCATAACGGCGTCGGACTGCGTCTCACAGCTATGGAATATTGGAAGTGTAGTGAGTCCGGAGTGGAACTTCATAGAGATCAAAAGGAGACCGACTGCAAGTTTGTGATGGCCGAGTCTCTTCCAGAACAAGGTGATCGTTCACACATGTGATCAGAAGTTTGTATGAAGATGCTCATTATACAGTAATGCCGTATATACAGTAGCTCTTCACATCAGATCCCTCTCTATCAAATCCGCCCTGTCGACCAATCAGGTGTCAGAACCTCAACTGTCATTACATTGTTGTGTTTTTCTTTCAGGCAGCAACCAGGTGGACACATTTCTGGATGAGCACAGAGGTGCAGGCATCCAGCACATTGGCCTGTACACAGAGGACATCGTGTCCACAGCTGGAACTCTGAGCCGGGCCGGTGTGCGCTTCTTCTCACCCCCTCCCACCTACTACACTGAGGTCAGTGTGCCACTACTGATGAAGAAGGGTTGTGGCATGGACTTGCATATTAAAGACCCTGCTGTGTGTGTGTGTGCAGGTGGGGAAACAGCAAGAGATCAGGGAGGCCAGTCATGAGCCTCACATGTTGAGTCAGTATGGGATTCTCCTGGACACAGATGTTCACACACACGACTCGCCCAGCCAACGGTATGACCCGGTCAGCAGCCGCCAGAGGGTGTTGGTCTTGAAATAATCACGTTTTGTCTGATTAGCGTATTGATGTTTTTGTGGGATCGCAGGTATCTGCTCCAGGTGTTCAGCAAACCCATTTTTGAAGAAGACACCTTCTTCCTGGAGCTCATCGAGCGGAGGGGAGCCACGGGCTTCGGTGAGGGGAACATTCTTGCGCTCTGGAGATCCGTTCAAGCTTACATGAATGAAGAGCAGGAATGTGGCCAATCCGACTGTAAAAATGAACAGAGTGGACAACACTCTTAAACTGACTTTTTTAGGTGTGAATTTGAGACTACTGTTCTACAGCACTTAAGACTGAAATAAGCTGACGTTCAGCACATTTCTCATATCATCATGCATCATGCATCATGAGTTGACATCTCTGTCAGGGTAATGTAATGTAATGTAGTGTGTTATCTATCACTCCTGGAATGTTAATGTCATGTTTTATCAGATAAATCAAAGCCTCCAGACAACCCCTGTAAAAGATTCCTTTTTTGATCACCGGACCGAAGCCGAATTACTGTAAATAATGTAATGGATAAATCAGTGGGTGCCTGCTGTGAGAGACACCGATGCGTTCTGTAAACATCATTATTCTCATCATAACAGTTCAAGAAAATCTTTATTTCAAGATTAAATTACATGAATCTCTCTGGGTGGGTTCATTTTAGGGGTTATCCTAAATCAGGACTACCCTTAGTTAAATTGGGACATTTAAGTAGATTTACAAACATGGCACACAAAAAACATTTTGAAACGAAACCAAGGCACTGATGTATTTTAGGATGTGTGAATGCAAGGTCTTTTCGTGTTAGACTCCGCTTGTCTAGGACTAGTCTTAAACCCTGTACAGGAAACCCCTCTAAAGCCTGGTCCACACACTCCGTTAACCTAATGACCTAATGACCCTGTTACTGTGTGAACAGACAAACAGTTTGACCTTTTGCACAGTTTATGATTGAAATCTATTGTTGACACAAATAAGATCAACATATTCGGCAACATTTCTATACTTGAAATCTATTACAATATTTATAGTATCACATCAAACCAAGAAGCTGTTAAAATCAACAACTAGATGAAACACGTGTAGGTTATTATGGATGTGTAATGTTTGAAAATATTTAAATACTATATTTATTGTTTTATCATTTAAAACCTTAATTATTTATTTTCGTTATACATTTTGCTTGAAAATGTCTTAAAAATAAATGAAGTGTGTTAGTATGTTTTGTGTGTGTGTGTGTTTTGTGTCTTGAGCAGTAGATGGCGCTGCAGAGGTTCTGTTCTTCACCAAACTTTCCACATCAAAACACAATGAACTCAATTTTCCACAAACTCATCTTAAACCTTCAAACTCACCAAAAACAGACTCAATTATCACAGCGAATATTCATAATAACTTCTGATGTAACGTTAAGTCAATTATTTTTGCGACCTGGCAATTCAATTAATTGTGTTTATAATCTGATTTGCATTGTTTTTGTCGTGTAACGTCAGTTTAACATTATACATTGAATTGTTTAGACACTCACACCACACATTCACATTTGCCACAGTGTATTTGTCAGCTTTACCGAATTATTCTTAATTAATCTTCTTCACTCTTTCTTGAGCTGTATGGGCGACTCCATTCCGAGTAAGAGGGAGAACTCTTGTTGTCAATACTAAATATACAGCAACACTTAGTAAAAGTTCATCAGTTGTTATCAGTAATACGTTTATGTTATGTAAAGATATTTCACTCTCAGTCAGTCAATGTATCAGGAATGTGATTTTCTGTGTGTTTTGTGTTTGTGCTGTAATTCCGCGTCCCCCTCTTCGCTGCTGACGCCGGCCGTCGAGCGAGCGCGCACTCGCGTGTGTTCTCCGTGCTCGTGCGGCGGCGGTGTGTTAAGCAGCGGGATGAAGATGATCTGAGCCATCCGGCCGCCGCGACGCTGTCTGCGTGAGTATTTACACAAAACGTGGGCAGAAGTGTATTAAAGTGTTGCGGAGCAGATTTTCAGCGGCTCGCGCTTCCCGCGCCTGTCAGGGCCGTTAGCAGCTTTTGTTCCGTGCGCGAGCTGAAACACTCAAAAGTTCTTCAGGTCGAGAAGTGAAACTGTTAAAAGTGAAAGAAACTCGCTTCAGTTCAACACGAATATAAACTGTTGTGAGATCAACACTGAAACACGAGCCGAAAGGGATGCAGTCTGCAGTGTTTGTCGTGTCGTGTCGTGTCGTGTCGTGTCGTGTCGTGTCGAGTCGAGTCGTTTTCCTCACTTCGCACCCCATGAATAATGTGTTTAAAATTGATGTGCAAGTTTATTATAGTGTTATTGTAGTTTTCAGAACAATATTTTCATGTTATTGAAGTATTGTATAGTGAATAATATTCAGTGTTTGTAGAGAATTGAGTTTAATGAAAGAACACTTGTGATGGTGTTGTACTGTAACGTTAGTCAGGACATATGCAACTGAGCAATGTGTTCACACACACACACACACACACACACACACACAGAGGAAACACACATGAAATGATGAGTGTGTGTATGTGTGAAGAACGTGTGTGTGAAAAACGTGTGTGTGAAGAACGTGTGTGTGAAGAACGTGTGTGAGACGTGTGTGAAGAACGTGTGTGTGAAGACCGTGTGTGTGAAGACCGTGTGTGTGAAGAACATGCAGTGTGTGTGTGAAGAACATGCAGTGTGTGTGAAGAACATGCAGTGTGTGTGTGTGTGTGTGTGTGAAGAACATGCAGTGTGTGTGTGTGTGTGTGTGTGTGAAGAGCATGCAGTGTCTGTGTGTGTGTGTGTGTGAAGAACATGCAGTGTGTGTAGAACATGCAGTGTGTGTAGAACATGCAGTGTGTGTAGAACATGCAGTGTGTGTGAAGAACATGCAGTGTGTGTGTGTGTGTGTGTGTGTGTGTGAAGAACATGCAGTGTCTGTGTGTGTGTGTGTGTGTGTGTGTGTGAAGAACATGCAGTGTGTGTGTTGTGTCATGCTTTGGTTTGTGTTAATGTGACATGCAACATAATCTGTTCCTGGGAAAAGTTGTTTCTCTTCCTGGTTGTTGTTGTAAATGTTATGTTTGTTTCTCGCCTCTAGAGGCTGTTTTCCGCTGAACTGGCAGATGGTGTGTGTCTGTGTGTGTAGTGTAAACAACAGCAGTGTTAGTTAGTTAGCAGACGCTTTGTGTTTGTCACCTTCACTGTGTTGTGTGTTGTCTCGGGGCAAATTCATTTTCTGTTCTAGTGAATTGTTTGGGTTGATGTTTCTAGTCAATAGTTGGGTGTATCTGGGTAATAAACGTCATGTTGTCATTGTGAGACTTTGGGAAGTGAACACAGAACAGGTTTTACACAATTACATGCTTTGACACACAACTGGGCTGGCTGCTTTAATCTTTACATAGTTCATCGTCTCACTTTGACAGTATTTATATGTTCTTTAAGTCATATTCACACATACTTGATCAGAATTTGAAGTCTTCTGAACATTTTTAGAAACCTCATGACGTTGTCAGTGGTATTTTGTGAAGTAAAGTGAGAGTTTGAGGCTGTAAACGCACATGCCACAGTGGAAGTTCCCGTCGTGAATCACATGATCCTCAATGATTGTTGATTCTCAGTTATACACACTTATTTCTGCATTTTTATGACATGTGTTCTCGTCATGAGTGTCACTCATATGTAAACTCAGGACTGGTGTGAGGAAATCAAGGGCAGTTTTACTAAAAGCATTCAGCTCCAAAAATAACGAAAGCACAAAGAAAAGAAAAAACAAGATAATACGATCATGAGGTGAATATGAATATGAGATTTTATGACACACTTGTCAGTTTCAGAGCTTCTTTATTTCAACATTGTGCTTCACATTCGTTCAAATGTTTTTGTTTACAGAAGTCATTTTGTGTCTTTGAAACAATGTCGACTTTTATTTGGATGAACGGATTGAAGGATTATCGTTTGTGTTGCTGTCACAATGTGCAGGTTTGTGGAGCACAGGAAGGCCGTCTGTGTGTGTCTGGGTTGCTACGTTTCCAACGTGTGTTATTGCCTGGTAACAATTTAACCAGCGCTCGGTTAACGTCCTGTTCCAAGATGAACTTACAGGAATATAAACTTCTGTATGGCTGTTTATTGAAGCTACATGTTTGCGAGCAGGCGCAGGTATATAGTGAAGTTAAAGTGAGTTTTTTCAGATGAAAAGAGACATTGTCTGGTGGGCTCGCGGCGTCTTTGTGTTTATGTTAAGTGGTCTGGCAGCTGCGTTTATTCTCTCTCTTTTTTCTCAGCTCCTCTGCGCTGCTATTGTGTAAGTTTAACCAAATTGGTTTGGCAGCTCATTGGTTTGCGAGCGTTCTTCATGCTGGCAGCGTCTGGTGACCTGTAAACTCTTGTTTTAAAATCTTAGTTCTTTCTGTTTGGTTACAGTTGATTTTCATTTCCACATTAGTCTTAAAGTAAGTGATGTTCTGCTTTTGTTTGGTTTGGCATTGTCATTGTGTGGCCATCTCATATGACTAATTGATTTGCTCCAAATGCTCACCGAGAGCGACGCCGGCGACAGGCAGGTGATGAACGGAGGACTGCGGTTTTTCCTTTGCTGAGGAGTTTTGAGAAGATTTAAAGCTTAAATGATCTATTGGCTACATGAACTGTGGGAGCATCGAGGGGTTCATGTGGCCATCATGAGTTGGGTGTGATGTCGCCCCACTCTACCCTAAAGTTCCTCATTCAGCTGCCCATAATGCACCATGTTTTTATAATGATAAACTGTCTTTTCTAGGATCTCTGGAACTTTACCACACCACAAATTCAATCTGCTTTATTTCTTCTTGTCTTGTGTTTTATTCTGTCTTGTTCTCTGGGTCCAGTGAGTCACTTTTGCTTATGCTGACACTGAATCACTGAAGAGTGACAGACTCATTCACACATTGACTGTCAATGAGGAGTTAGGTCTTTCGTTTTTCTCTTCAGGTGTGGAAGTGTGCTTGTTCTTTATTCATCATTACGGCCCAGTTTCATAGACATCGCTTAAGACCGGTCCCAGACTAAAATAAATAACTGTCTTAACTGAAAAGAACTTGCCCTGACATATTTATAAATGTTTGGGCTTAAGATGGACGCCAGTCATGTATTTTCTAAAGCTTTAGCAACTGGCCTTACAAGCCACTGGATGATGTGACTGTGGCTTTATTAACAATTTGACAAACAGGAAGTTTCTGCCACACATTGTCAAATGCTCTCATCACCAATGAGGTTAACATGAGATGTTTAGCAGACAATTTTGCTTCTCTCTGCTATGCAATGAGTAGTTTAATAGGACGGATGATGAGTAAAGGACAGAATTGTGGTTGAACACAGAGGAAATGTGCTGTGTGCTGATTGGTGTGAAATGACTGCTTTAATGTTGAGTCATGCATCATTGAGCGTCACCCGTCAGATTGAGCCGTGTCTGTCCCTTCAGCCTGGAGATATGAGACGCATTCACACACAACATGTGCTCCGTTTCTCCAGTGGATCAGGTAACTCCAACATCACAATAACCTTCATGACAGATGGCGGATGTACTTGAGCTCTGTACCATCACCATGTGCGCAGGTGTTTGAGAAATGAGGTTAATTTGGCTTTGAACATGTAGATATGTGTGTCTCGGTTAGCTTATCATCATCATTATTTCATCAATCTGCAAAGTTGCAATTAAACCCGTCGGTGTAAGTGGATGTTTAGCTTGTGATGTGTACGCGTCTGCCAGTGTTTCTCATGATGTCTTTCTTTGTATTTCTCAGGTCAGAAGGACATTGTTTATCATTATTATGATTGCTAGTAAAGGACAAGCATCACTTAGCTACTATTTCTCATTTATATAAACAGACCTTGAACCTTAAACTACTTGCTGCAGCATTCATAAGTGATCAGACTGGCGAGCCTTGACTGGTGAAAATGTCATATAAGCCATATCTGGAGAGCATAGACACTTGGGTGTTGGCTCTTCTGATCTGGGTCAGTGTTCAGTAACACCCTATCAATCATCCACAACGCCCTAAACTTGGATTTGTCTGATTATATTCTCATTCTGTGTATGTTCAGGGCTCCAGACTGCGACTAAACGCGACCAGTTTTCGAGACAGTGCACGCATTTTTGACAATTACTTGTGCATGTAGTTGTTATTTCATGTGGAAAGACGAGTAGAACGCGACCCGCCACCAGTGCAGGCTGTGTGATCGTCCACTGCGCGGGTCACTCACGTGTCAATGATATTTCCCGTGTATCCAGCTCGTCATTGACAAGTTTACACAATCAATAACAAAACTTCTCTGTAGACTCTGCCTTTTTTAAATAAGCAGAACCAAATCTACTGTCATCAAGTCACTTATTTGCCAGTATCAGTAAAACAGTTATTTTGGGGGAATGTGAATAAGTGTGTTGCCTGCTGATTTAAGGTGTGCCGCTACATTTTTTGCTTGCTCTGTCAGGAGCTTCAGTTCTCCTAGTAAAAGAGTTAGTTTAGAGCACTGATGTTTACATTTATTCACTATTAAAAAACCATGTGTGGAGGTATGAAGTGTATTATAAACAGCAGAGCTGCTGTTGTTTTTCATCTTTCAGCAAACTCATCATTTCATTTATATCACTGTATTCAGTCTGTGATAGTGCTCGGTCTCTATTCTGAGGTTCCCATTTGATTTCCATTCACAAGCTCTCGATTCGATTCGAGTTAATGATTATAGATTTAATACAAATTATAGATATTTCTAAAAATGATCAGTAAACATCTCATTACAATGGTGAATAAAAAACTGAAATGAAGTGCCACAAACCTGTATATTAAAGTTTAAACACACTTGGGTATATCAAAAAAGATCAGGTTCTTTGACATTTAACATTCAGTATAACAAACACAATGAGCTGTAAAGAGAGACTACAATCACATGAACGGCTGTCTTTTATATGAAGGTAAATGAACAAACGATTTGCTCCCTGTTCTAACATCCACTGGCTGTAAAAGGATAAATCTATAGTAGTAGCTATAACATTCACGTTATTAATGTTCAGTGCTTGCGGAAATATGAAAGAAAACAATCTATTTACAGCTTTTGAGAAACGATATTGAATCGACCGCATTTAAAAATATATTTTTTGCCCAGCCTTGGTTGGTCAATTGTCTAATAGATGGAAATTTGGGTGTATGGTATAGGGCTGCACGATGAATCAACAATAAACTGGACGTGATTTGGCGGTTGGCTGCGATTTCTTTTGCGTAGCTCGACAGTGAAGTACGGTTAAAAGCTCTCGCTCAGAAACTCCAAATATGCTCCGCAGAAAATGTACCACAACACACCTTTCAATAGGAAACGCCATCTTCCTGTTAGAGTTGGGCGATGTTCTCTTTTGTCAGATCGTTCTATCTCTCCAGCCTGTGGATCGACACGATGCCTGTAGTGCGATGATGTACACGATCAGTCCATTACGTCATGGATGTTGTACTACGCATGCTCCGTGGTGTATTCTGAAGACGTATGCACAATAATGGGCCGGATGAACTAATTTTTGTCATTGTACGTATGGGCTCTGTAGAACTGCTGGAATGTCTGAGGTTCTCCATGACTGGAGCTGGAATGTGATGGATTTCATGATGGTGCTTAAAGAACAAAAGGACTCCAGATTCTGTTGCATTTGATGACAATCTGCTTAAAGCTACCACTGTAAAAACATGACAACTGCTTGGCAACCACTCTTAACAGTGAGTAACCACATAGCAATGCCCCGGCTAATAGTCGTGGGCATTTGAAGAAAAAATGATATTCAATAGTCCCTCGACACATTCATTTCTCAAAGGACCCCACTCAGAACTCATGTTTACCATCGTCCCAAGTTACTGTACATGCCACACAAGTTTACAGTGTATGTGTGAGACTTCTTCAGTTGTCTGTTGACAGGTGTGTGGTGTGTTATTAGCGTCACCCTCTGGTAACATTACCACGCGTGTCAACACGTGGAATTGCTTTTGTTGTTCTTTACTTTTAGATGACAATCGAACACACTATTGGATGTTCTTGAAATAAATCAACTAAACCGTGACAGCACAGTGATGTAAAGCGTAACATGTCTTCATTTGTCTTGTTTTTGTTCAGGGTGAAGAGGTCATCTGTTGACCGGCCGGTGCTGATGTGAGTGAACTTGGGTGGGGTCATCTGCACTGGAATGGACTGTGGCAAACATGTGTGTTGCCATGGTGATTATTCACACTAAAACACTGGAAAAGAAGCCCGTCGATGATGTAACATCCACCGAGTCTCTGCAGCTGGTGAGACGACACATATTATGTATTTTTAGATCTAGAAATCACATTTTTTCTCCAGTGGTGATGATCAAGTTCTTAATATAGTAGTACGTGTCTCCTACGGAACCTGTTTACTAAACAAACAGTCAATAATTGTATAGCTTATGAAATCATTTAAAAGACATGATTATTGTGTAGTTGACAGTGTTTGGCCGAATAAGAGGGTTGGACATGTGTCAGGGTCAGATAACTGTTGGTTTCTCATGGACATGAGCTCATGTTCGATCATGTTTCATTACATGTCTCTGATTTAGCTTCTGATCTCACAAATGTTTCATTTGACTCTGTCAGACAGATTTCTCACACGGGCTGTACACATATACTCTACTTTAGCTGGCATCTGTTTGTGGTTCATATGATGTGTACTAGTTAGACTGCACATGGAGGGGCGGGCGGGTAGGTTTCCTGTGAGCTGTTGTGGGGGATTTTGTTTGCGTGTCACAAGTTCGTATGCTCTTCTCATGTGTCTGTGTGTTTCTCCAGCATGAGTTACCAACCATGAGCCAGGGGGCGGCCCTCTTCTCCTGTGGAATCATGGGTAAGTGCTTCTACATTTACTGGATGAACACCGCTCACAACATGCTCCTCTTGTGCCGTGATGCTGCAGGTGTTTGTTTGTAGGAGGTGTCATGTGAAGAATTTGTTGACTTCAGCATCGCTTCTGTAGTTGTTCTCCTTGCAGAGAACAGAGGCCAGTGTTTGAGGGGAATAAACAGAGTTCAAATGGAGATCAATAGTGTTTTGTGCTGCCTGGCACAACATCGCTCATAACCTCTGAGGCGCCTTTTGTTTGCCCTGTGCCCAGAGCCAAATCATTTATATCACTCCACACGATTAAAATACAAAAAACTGCATGTAATCAGATCGTTTATTAAAGTGGGCGAGTAGTATTGCATACTTTGTATCTGCAAAGAGCATCTAGTTTGATCACATTTATGAAAGACAGATACAGCTGTACGATTGTTTCCAAAACCATACGGTGCGTGCGGGGGGAAGGGGTAGACTGAACTAAAGCACATTGTCAACAAAACAGACATCAGTTTCACTCACCGCATGCAGTTCATGTCCAACATCTTTTATTGCTGGGACGGCTCCATATATCAATTTCAAATCATCTCCAAATCCAACGTTATATCCACAGTTTATATAACATTCATCATCCACATGCAGTGAACAAACAAGCACCTGAACTTTACCAATGTATTCTCTCTCTCTCTCTCACTCTCTCTTTCTTTCTTTCTTTCTCTCTTTCTTTCTATCTCTCCGTCTCACTCACTCTCTCTCTCTCTTTCTTTCTCTCTCTCCGTCTCACTCTCACTCTCTCTCTCTCTCTCTCTCTCTCTCTCTCTCTCTCTCAAATCTACATCAGTTGGTGGTCTGATTTGACTAAGACCGCCCAAATGTGTACACAAGTAAGGTGGACTACCTGTTTGGACTAACTGATGTTCCAAATATGGTCAGAGGCGTTACACTTCCGTCACACGCTTGCAGTATTCCACAAATCACTACACACTGGTGAACTGGCCAATCAGAGCACACCTCACTTTTCAGAGCCATGAGCTTTGTTAAAAATCCAAAGAGGAGATACAAACACTTACAGTATGTGGAATATACAGCGTTTAACTACCTTAAATCCTGTATACACATTGAGTAACATCTAAAACAAACCATAATATTTGTGTCATATGACCCCTTTAAACACCTCTATAGCAGGGCCTGTGGAATATACAGAGGAAGACTGTTCCATAACTGTGGCCCTACTACTGAAAAGATGCGGTCGTCTTTTGACTTCTTTATTGACTGAGCGACAGTCAACCACGACTGATTTCCTGATCTAAGTGACCCAGCTGGTGTATGACCCTAACAGATCACTCATATATTTTGAGGACAAGTTGTGTTATGCTTTTAAACCCCATAAAAACATTGTCAAGTCAATCCTATACTTATCTGGAAGCCAGTGCAGAGACCGGGGCCATGTGGTCCCTTTTTTTGTGCCGGTCAGAAGGTGTTCTGCGTGAGCTGCACTCCAGAGAGTTTCTGTGACACTTCCCTACATACAGTGAGTGACAGTAGTCCAGTCAACATGTATTAAAAATCTTCAGATCTCTCAAACTCAAAAAAGGTTTTGGTTTGGAGAGATTTCTAAGAGGATGAAATCTGATTCTTATAACTGAATTGATCTGCATGTCAAAACTGAGACATGAATCTATTATGACGGCAAGATTTCTCACACTGTCACTGTCAGAAAATGATTGGATAGCTGACCTTTAACCTCATCAAGACATTGCACCAGGGCATGTAAAGACTGTTCATGTGCACCCTTAGGCTGCGTCCAAATACCCCACTTGTGGTGTTTGCCACTTGAGAGCGTGTGCACGAGGCGGGAAGGAAGAGCGCAAGTGTGTCCAATGTCTCATAAATGTAAAAGGGCAGTGCGTTTAACACACACTACACCAGATGAATCATGAGACTTTTTGCTCGGGTCTCGCAAGCAGTTGCGGAAAGCTTTCATGTTTAAGTTATACAACTACTTTTTAAGGTTCTGTCTTTATTTATTCTATGTTTGGCTATCATGTGTTTTTCTTTTGTTTCAGTTTTTTTGGGTACAGCTGCTTTGATACAATACAAATAAATCTGACTTGACATGACTATTTAGATGTGTTACGTGAAAGTGCCCGTAAAACTGGTTTTTATCTCAAGATTTGAAACCCAACATTAATTAACGTTACATGTTTGCACTTCCTAAGTGTGTCCCATCCGGTTAGAAACATCACATGCTCACTTGGGATCTTCGTGGCCACTAGAACCCTTGGACCAAAAACAGGAAATACGTCATGAGTGTAGGTATGTGGACGCAGCCACAAGCAGAAGACGGATCTGGGTGTTGTCATCTTACATGTGATAAGAAATGTTGATGCAATGACTTTTTATAGAAGGGATTTAGAACACAGAATGCTTGTTCCCAACCCATCATTTGTCTTTTTAAATAGCTCAATGAATACTGTAGCGTGAGCTTTTCCACCGAGGTATCACCGCACAGAGAGACTGTGAGATTCTTACATCCCTGGTATCATAATGTCAGTTATGAAACACAGAAACACTGGTGTGTTGAGAGCAGTAGTGTGTGTCTTCTGGTAGTCTTCTGCTGTTATTTCTGCGGTCTTTTGTTTCTCATGAGCAGCTGTAGGGTTCATGGACGTCTCTTCCTGTCAACTCTCTCTCTCTTCTCTTCACCTCTGTCATCTTACTGTGCTCAACTATACACATGATCATCATACATGTGTCTGTAGGAGTCGGACTGGAGGTTAACGTGCTGAGATTTGATCTGGTAGCAGCTTCCTTCACCCCTCACACATTATTTTGCTTGAAGTAATAAATCATATTGTGATGTGTGTGTTGAAGCATGAAAGAGTGTAAGAAACACACAGAAGTTGTGATGACACATGAGCCCAAAGAACTGCAGTATGTTGATATGAAGATCTTATTACTCACTCACAAGGCTCTACATCATCTTGCACCCCAATATCTCACTCAACTCCTCTAGCTTACACCCCTGCACATGCCCTCAGATCTTCATCTTCACTTTCTCTCGTGGTACCTCGGATTCCATTAACTACCATGGGTGCTAGATCTTTTAGCTGTGCTACCACCCGCGCATGAAACTCCATCCCTATAGATATCAGAAACAGCGACTGTCTGCAGACTTTAAAACACGTCTTAAGACGTATCTTTTTACTCAGGCTTGTTTACGCAATTCTTACTGCAATTTATTTGTGTATTCTGAGTGATTGTTACATGGTTTGTCCCGTGCAGTGATCTCTGTGTATATATATATATATATATATATATATGTATGTTATTTTTTCTTTGATGTTCTTATTTTTCACTTTGATGGCTGTGGGTTGACCTTGGGTCTTTTGAAAGGCGCTATCAAATAAAAAGCATTATTATTATTATTATGTCTATAAAGCTCATTCATTTGATGTGCAGATTGTTGGTCTTATATGGTGTGTCTGTTGTAGAAACCAGTCGGTGGGCTGAGGTCGGCGTGCAGCAGCGGGCCGTGGGCTCCAGTCTGGAGAGTCTGTGGGACGGCGCGGGGGAAGCGCGCTCCTCTCGTGAGACGGGCGCCATCAGTGGTTTGCTGCATGATCTGAGTCTGAGCGAAGGCGCGTCTCTCGTCGGCACCGCCCCGCCCAGCAAGCGCCAGTGCCGCTCGCTGTCCTGCTCCGACGAACTGTCCACCTGCCGGTCGTCGTGGCGGCCACAGGGCTCGCGGGTTTGGACGAACGTGGAGAAGCGTCGATGCCACAGCGGGGGGAGCGTCCAGCGCGGAGCGTCTGCCGCTTTCACGACAACGGGGTTTCCTGTGATGCAGCGCAGCTCCAGCTTCAGTCTGCCCGCACACACAAACCTGCTGGAGCCCTTCGGCCACACCTTCTCCTTCAGCGCGTCCTCCCACACCCCACAGCAGGCTCACTACCTCTCGCACGAGCACATCTGCCCGGTGGAAGCCAGCGGCCCGTCAGAGGCCAGCTCTCCAGACAGCACCCCTGAGATGGAGCGACGGGGCGGACTGTCCCGCAGCCGCTCGCAGCCCTGCGTCCACAACGACAAGAAGACCGGCGTGAAGCGCAGGAGACCGGCTGACAGCCACAAACAGAGACCTTCCCTAGACCTGCTCAAGATGACACAGGTACGCACACAGTGACAAACGCTTGTCTTCAGTAATGAAGGACAAAGTCTTGCAGGTCAACATTTCCTGGAAATAAAATGAGTTCATTGAGTCCGTGGCAAGTTTGAGATCAGACTGATGGTGTCTGTAGTCACTAATGAGCTCAGAGGGCACTCCTGATCAGTGTGTCAGTGGAAAAACCACTCCATTTACAAACCAAATATACAGTTGCCATAGTAACAGACCTGGACTTCATCTCTTCTGCTGTCCTCCGGCTGGTTTATGTGCAGCAGTGGTGATAACAGTGTGTCAGGTTTATCGTGTGTGATTATCTGCAGTCATTCTGTGATACGACAGCGCTGCGGTTGATAAAACGTATCAAAGTTTCGCTTAATCACATGTCACAGTTTCATGTGTGTTTCAACTCTGTTTTACAGAAGCTGCAGGATTTTCACAGCCTCAGCTGTCCGGGCTTCACTGCGGACGACTGCCCGGCGCACACCTTTACAAGTGCCGTTACGTCTGAACCGCCTCAGAATGCCATCATCCACCAATCAGACGGAGGCTGGACAGGAGGGGGGCGGACCAGCGGCAAGGAGCGAGAGTGTTTGTGGGCGGAGTTGTACAGTGTGAAGGGGCGGGACGCGTTCCAGCTGGGCGGAGAACTGGACATCGAACAGATCGAGAGAAACTGAGACGTGTTGAGCTCAGCCCAGCTCTCATACTCTCAGAATTCCCTGCTGCCAGAATATTATGGGATGAACGCTTCAGTAAGTGAACACGTGTAATCGACTCAGGGTGACGCACATGGAGGGTGTGTTCGTGAGAACATGATCTGCGCTGGAGAGCTTTGTGTTGCAGATGAGAACACACACACACATGTTTAGATTAGTAATGATTAGAGCGGCGTCATACATGAGGACAAACGCTGCCGGCTGCAGGTGGACACACACACACGTTAAAGGGCTTCAGATGCGTAACAATAGTAATATCAGGTATTTCAGTTCCTCACTGGTGGAAAAAAGCTATTTAGAACTATTTTTGTCTTTTACATTTTGGTAACTCCAGAAGTAAATCTACTTGTTTCTATATGAATAAACCATTTGATGTGTTTGTACAATAACTGCCTCATTATCATTTCATTTATTCATAACCAGAGAATTTTATGCGTCTTGCATGTGTTTTATCAACAGGGAAAACACTGAAGTGTCCGCATGTGTTGTGTTGTTCTCTTTATTGCCTGTGATGATTGTCTTTACAAACACCCTGATAATCACACGGCACAGCTTCTGATATAAGAGCAGCATTATAGACGGAGACAGCGCAGTGGAAGCACACGCTGCATTTATTAAATATTATAACATGTTTGACATTACAGGGAATGCACATGTGATGCTCTCAGTGAGTGTGTTAGATCTCACGCTGCGTCACAAGCTCTTCTACACTCATGATGGTTCAGGAGCAGCAGATTTCACTCACGTTCAATGACAAGTGTGTGTGTGTGTGTGTAAACACAGGGTGTGCTGAAACTGTTGTGAAGAGTTCATTCCTTGACTGACGTCACAGTGACTCATTTATAGTTTCAGTACTAGACACAAACACATTAGTGTTATTAACACTGCACATCATGTGACCTGTGTGTGTGTGTGTGTGTATAAACATTCATTTCATGATAATTGTAAGAGTTCACAGGAGACCGAGCAAGAAAACAAGGTCAAGCGATGTCACCAAAGGCAGTGAAGTAAACTCCTGATGATCTGCTTTACTGTGTTTGATTCTGCTACTGAGAATCAGTGAATGAGTTCTGAACTGAAGGTTTATGGGTCATGTATGAAAACACTCCAGATGGTCAGATAAAACACAGAATCAAAGTGAAGAGTCACACAAAAAAACATATGAACTTTATTACACTTGAAAAAGTGTTTCACTGGAGAGTGTGTTGTGTAGTGTTTACAGTAGCACAGCAGACACTGAACTTCCTGAACTCACACACAGTTCCCAACTGAAAGAGCTGCCGTGACAAACACAAAAGGCAGTGAGCGTGTGCATGTGTGAGACCTCTACTCCAGTTTGACAAAAGATCTGTGGTGTTTGTTCATCACACACTGCTGTAGAATGTATTTCCAGCTATTGTTTAAATAAACCTCAGCGCACAACAGCACAAACCTACAAAACCTTCACTTGAATGGTAACCCTAACATAATGTCCCTGTCTACAGCAGCATTGTCATGTGATTTAAGTTCACTACATCAGTTTTCTCATCATCTGTTAACAAGATCAGTGTGTGATCAGTACAGTACACACAACAGTACAGTCCAGTGTCGTTTCATTCACAGATCTGAGATCAGTAGTGCATCCACAGCGGCAGCGAGGTCGTCCGTGTGTGCGTCGGCTTTCACGCTGGGATGATGTTCATCACTCGGTCTGCAGAAACACAACACATGATTCACACATGTACACATGTTTGTGTCTTTGATGTCATGATGATGTGTAATCAGCTACATGAGACTTGGACTGTGTGTGTTCATATTCACTTTTCTTCTGTTCTTGAATTATAGAGTAACTGAGTCAATGTGACCATGCAAAATTCAACACAATCCATCTACTGTTTCACTGCGGCTGCCAGTGGTGTGTGTGTGTGTGTGTGCTTACTGTGTTTAGATTGTGTTATCAGCTCAGGGAGGGAATTTAACAGGAAATTCTGGCTAATTTGGGGTGTGTGCGTCACACCTCTGCATTTAACAAAGAAAAAACAACAAACAAACATAAACAATCACAGATGATCCATAACTCTACATGACTTAAACTGCCTCAGAAGCACAACGGGATTGTGTGTGTGTGCGTGGCATTGGGGGGGGGGGTCATGGGAGTTTGCTTCATGGTGTCACACATCATTACTTTCGTCCAATTAGAGCAGAATGTACGAAATGGTGCGAAACAAGATACACTTTTTTCCTGAAGACGGCGGTGAGCTCTGATCTGAAGTCAGCTGTACTCTCACTAACGCATCCTGGAATTAAGAACTGCACCTCAGATGGATTCACACACAGAAAACAATCTGTTTATCAGACCGACAAACTTCTCTCATCAAGTAGAGGAAGGGGCGGGACTAACACTGGACTTAAATAATGTGATTGGAGGAAGACCTCAAAGGAAATGAAGTCATTGGACAGTTTATTAAATGCAGAGCTGTAGCGCAGCCTGGTGGCCACATAAGTGCCTGACAGAACTTCATTTCACAGTTTAGCTTGTTTAGACTCTGTTACACAGCTATAGAGATTCACACACGCGTGCGCATGAATAACAACACACTGACCTGTATTTACCGGTTCTGACCTGAACACCTCTCATACCACACCGCTGAGCTCCTCCCACATCATTCACAAGATCATCACCCACCATCACAACCTGACAGAGAGAGAGATCAGATACTTTCACCAGACTGTGTTAAATTTGGGTTGATGTTTTTGGTTGTGTACGTGTGTGTGTGTGTGTGTGTGTGTGTGTTTGTTTGTGGCTGTCTATCTGTCTGTGCTTGTTTGTTTGTGCGCGTCTGTCTTTGCGTGATTGTTTGTGTGTCTGTGCATTTTTGTTTGTGCGTGTCTGTCTTTGTGTGGTTGTTTGTGTGTCTGTGCGTGTCTGTCTTTGCGTGGTTGTTTGTGTGTCTGTGCGTGTCTGTCTTTGCGTGGTTGTTTGTGTGTCTGTGCATTTTTGTTTGTGTGCGTCTGTCTTTGCGTGGTTGTGTGTGTGTCTGTGCATTTTTGTTTGTGTGCGTCTGTCTTTGCGTGGTTGTGTGTGTGTCTGTGCGTGTTTCACCTCATGTGGTTGAAGGTCCATGTCTCTCAGAACACTCTGGAAGAATTCTGCAGATGGTTTTCCTATCACCTCAGCCTGAACATCACAGGCGTACTGAGCAAAACAAACAGTGATCAGACACATCAGACTTCTGTCTGATGAGACATCATGAGACACACATGATCTATTCACCTCCAGCGCCTTCATATAAACCCCCACATCCAACTTTAATCCATCAGTTTCCTTATAGTAGCGTCTGGAGAGCAAAAATGACACACACACACACACACACACACACACATCAGATGAGTGTCAACGTGAAATACAGACACAAACATTAAACAATGACATCACGTGTCTCACCCCTGACCCAGAGAGAAGAGAACGGGCTTCTCCAGTCCGATGAGAACACCAAACGCTTCATTTAAGTTCTGGTACGAAAATCTCTCTGCAGCATCTCCAATGACGACACAGTTTGGAGACGTCATCTCTACACCGTCAAACTCCGCCATCAGATCTGACACACACACACACGCACACACGCGTTATACAGGTATGTGTAACTGCTGATATCACACCACATTCATCATGAAAATCTGTTCTTCATTCATCTTCCGCTGTAATGTACAGTTCACATCATCATACATTCACACATCAGATTTGGTTGTGACGTGACATAAAGATGATCAAAAGTCCTCTGCAGTACCATCATGCACCAGCAGGTGTGGCTGCAGTCCTCGCTCTCTCAGGATGCGCAACAGCGCAGGCGCAGGTGAGAACACGTGACTGACGCTGATGTTAAAGCCCATCCGCTTCAGCTTCTGCACGAACTTCTCTCGCGTGTTCTGAGTCTCGTTGGTGCAGAAGCGCACGATCAGACCCGAACCCATCAGCCTGACACACAACAACACAAACACACGTTCATTAAGTGTACACAGGTGTGTACTTGCCACCAGATGACTATTTCAAGCATCAGGCAATGCAGAGTGAACTGTACTGTAAAGTTGTATGTTATAAAGCGTTTATAAAGTATGTTTTAAAAACGTTAAACCTGCAGTGTTGATTACTAAACTGAATAACTTTCGAGCTGACCTCTCGACTGCTTCTACAGATCCAGGTATAGGTTTCCCTCCACCCTCACCGCTGTCATAGAGAACTCCACACATATCTAAAATCACTCCTTTAACACTCTTCACCCACTCCATACTTCTGCCTGCCGCCATGCTGCTGACGCCACTGCGCATGTGCAGCCACTGGCCTTCTGGGAGATGAAGTTTATTCCCATCATTCAGAATGTCGTGTTCAGATTGATCGGTTTAAATGTGCTGTGATCGCAAAGTATTATTTGCCACCGAAGGTGCATAGTAGTGAAATTCTGCTGTGATTTCTTTATGTTTTTATTTTACACATTAAATGATGCTACTAAGTGAAAAAACGAACTCTAAAACGAATTGATTGAAAATATATTTACTTCACATTTTTAAATTTGTATTTAGAATGAATGGAGCAATGTTGTCGAATGTTAATCACATAATTGCATTAAATTCAAATGTATAAATATTTGAAGAGTTTTATTGTGCATTCCAATTAATATCAATCAAACTGCAGTTGTTTTGTTTTGATTTAAGCCGTAATAACTCAGAAAAATACAGCTAACTAAACACAATAAAAAACATGGTAACATAATAGAAACATGATTTTCTCATTCTGGAACCAAACTCTTCGTTTAAAGGAACATGTTACTGCCATAGTAAGAACACATTAAAGTGCTGTGTGTGAATGATGTCTCGTGCCTGAGGCAATACGACACGAGTGTTGCGTCACCCTGCTAATCAAACACCATAATAACACACACTAAACCACTGCACAACTGCACCACACATTACAGTAAAGCAATATAGTGATGTCACTTTTCCTCACATTGTTGGAAATACTTCAGAAAGGTCATAAAAGTTGAGCAGCGCTCACCCTAGTGACGTCAGGACGCAAAGTGACGTGGCTCGTTTGAATAATCCGAAGAGAGTTAGAGACTCCCCACGCACACAGTAGGAAGAGAAGCGACCCGCATACACCCGCACGGACCCGCAGCAGGTAAAAACTGTCCCGACACACACACACACATGTCAGTGCGGGTTAAAGCTTCTCAAGCGTCATGTGTCGTATTGAGTCGCATTATTACGCCGCGGATCAGACGCGCAGTTATTAATAATGACGTATAGACGCGCTGATACATCAGCATCAGTAGAGCAAGAGGAACACGAGAAGAATTATGATCATAATAATAATATGATAATGACGACGACGATGGTGTTTTGAGTATTATTGAGGATGAGTGTAAAGGAATAAGTGATGAAGATATATAACTGGATAAGGAGTCTGCGTGTGCGCGTGCGCTCCCTCCCTCGTGCGCGTGCTTGTCTTTATTTTAGACCTGGCAGGGGCTCCTGATGGGTGTGTTTGGGGGCAGTTTCTGAAGAGCCAATCATCGCGTTGTTTTTCGTAGAAAGTTTATTTCTTACTCAAGGTGAATCAGTTTAATAATTAATGTAGAATACATACAGAACACCATCAGCAGAACAAACGTTCACGTCATGACTGTCACGCGCGCGCGTGAATCTTTAGACACCTGCTGCTTCTCATAAGTCATTTCTTCTTCATTAGGTTCTTAATTCATTCTTGAAGTCATTTATTGACTGAAGATCTGCTCCAGTGACACAGACAGTCCTGTGATGATGTCAATACGCTTTTAACATCAACACATTTCTCAGAATGATTGCATCAATATTATATAATAATACAAACGACAGGAGATGAAATATTATGTGTGTGAGCGGTGTCATCTGACATTGATGATTGTGAATTGCTGGTGAAATGTGTTTAGTGTGTGAACATCATGAACAGTCTGAAGAGTGTGATGAGGAGCGTCAATCGCGTGACGCCCATTCTGAGCCGCGCACTGCATTCTGGGACACTGACGTCCTCCTCTGCCACATCAAGAGCTAAACGTGTGGAGTGTCCGCTGACGTCAGAAGAGGTGTACACCCGCGAGGAACGCTACGGCGCTCATAACTATCACCCGCTGCCTGTGGCCCTGGAGCGAGGAGAGGGTGAGCGCACACACACACACACACACAATCTCATGTGAGTGTGATCACGCTGATGTGTGTCTGATGTGTTTCAGGTGTGTTTGTGTGGGACGTGGAGGGTCGGAGGTACTTTGATTTTCTCAGTGCGTACAGCGCTGTCAATCAGGGTCACTGTCACCCGAAAATCATCTCGGCCCTGACGGCTCAGGCCTCCAGACTGACGCTGACCTCACGAGCGTTCTACAATGATGTGCTGGGGGCTTATGAGGAATACATCACCTCTCTGTTTGGATATGATAAAGTTCTGCCCATGAACACAGGTAGAGTCACAAGATGATGATCCGGTGCTGATGGACCCGGTCATGTTAACTGATGATGTGTGATTGTGTCTTTAAGGCGTGGAGGGAGGAGAAACCGCCTGTAAACTCGCCCGGAAGTGGGCATACACTGTGAAGGGGGTCCCGAAATATGAAGCAAAGATCATTTTTGCAAGTGAGTGAAGAGGGAGAGCCAAACCCCACTAAAGCTGCTCTGGGACACTCTCTGTACCGTCTATAAGACATGTGACTGCATGTGGCCTCTGTGATTGGTTACTGTAATGACAGGGTGTGATGTTCATGTGTTCTTCAGTGGGGAACTTCTGGGGTCGTACGATGGCAGCGATCTCCAGCTCAACTGACCCCAGCAGTTATGACGGCTTCGGCCCGTTCATGCCTGGATTTCATCTTGTTCCCTATAATGACATTCCTGCACTAGAGGTACAACTCACACTAACCCACACACACACACACACACACACATGCTTGCACAGCTATCTTTATGAGGACATACATCGACGCAATGCAATCTCTAACCCCTTACCCCAACCATCAGAAGTGAGTACCTGACCCTAACCCTCACCCTAAACCTGACCAAAACCTGATTATAACCTAAACCTGATTATAACCAAAACCTGATTATAACCTGAACCTGATTATAACCTAAACCTGATTATAACCTGATTATAACCTGAACCTGATTATAACCTAAACCTGATTATAACCTAAACCTGATTATAACCTGATTATAACCTGAACCTGATTATAACCTAAACATGATTATAACCTAAACCTGATTATAACCTGATTATAACCTGAACCTGATTATAACCTAAACCTGATTATAACCTAAACCTGATTATAACCTGATTATAACCTGAACCTGATTATAACCTAAACCTGATCATAACCTAAACCTGATTATAACCTTAACCTGATTATAACCTAAACCTGATTATAACCTTAACCTGATTATAACCTAAACCTGATTATAACCTTAACCTGATTATAACCTGAACCTGGTTATAACCTGAACCTGATTATAACCAAAACCTGATTATAACCTGATTATAACCTGAACCTGATTATAACCTAAACCTGATTATAACCTAAACCTGATTATAACCTGAACCTGATTATAACCTAAACCTGATTATAACCTAAACCTGATTATAACCTAAACCTGATTATAACCTAAACCTGATTATAACCAAAACCTGATTATAACCTAAACCTGATTATAACCTAAACCTGATTATAACCTGATTATAACCTGAACCTGATTATAACCTAAACCTGATTATAACCTAAACCTGATTATTACCTAAACCTGATTATAACCTAAACATGATTATAACCTGAACCTGATTATAACCTAAACCTGATTATAACCTGATTATAACCTGAACCTGATTATAACCTAAACCTGATTATAACCTGATTATAACCTGAACCTGATTATAACCTGAACCTGATTATAACCTGAACCTGATTATAACCTAAACCTGATTATAACCTGAACCTGATTATAACCTAAACCTGATTATAACCTAAACCTGATTATAACCTGATTATAACCTGAACCTGATTATAACCTGAACCTGATTATAACCTGAACCTGATTATAACCTAAACCTGATTATAACCTAAACCTGATTATAACCTAAACCCTAAAACCAGGTCTTGAATCTCAAACAGCCCTTTAAAGGGGTCTCAGAAAGTGAGGACCTGCCAAAATGTCCTCACTTTACTCTCTTAGTCCTCACTCTGCTGGTCTAAAACTCACATAGATAGATGTACAAGTACACACACACACACACTCACATGCACACACACAAAACTTTCTGCTTTTTTAGATTTTCAAAAAAGTTAATTTTGTATGATTTATAAGCTTGCTTCCTCATGAGGACCAAATAATGTCTCAAAAAACATTTTGTCTCCATACCATAGGGTTTACCAGATACACACACAAACACACACACACAGTGCAGTTTGGATGAGGGGGCGGTATGACACATTAGGGCAGGGGTGTCCAGAGTCAGTCCTGGAGGGCCTATGTCCAGCGAGGTTTAGCTTCAACTCTAATCAAACACACCTGAACAGCTGATCAAGGTCTCACAAAGCAGACTAGAAACTTCAAAACAAGTGTGTTGAGCCAACCTGGAGCTAAACTCTGCAGGACTGTGGCCCTCCAGGACCGACATTGGACACCCCTGCATGAGGGGGAACGACTTGTCGCCCTGCCAACTTCAGCTTTCATTGGTTTATGATTAGGAACAGATTATTGGTTTAGACAAGTGTGATTTGGTTTGGATGGGTTGAAAAGAGGAAGTAGACAACAGCGACAATAAACGACAGAATAACTATAATAGAACGAAGGAGGATAACATATGGAAAGTTCCATTTTGTAGAAATATCAACAATAAAGGAAAGTTTGGGTTCCTAGCAAACATTTAAGAAATTCATACGCACGCACACACACACACACACACACTAATATTTTTTTTTTTTAAACGGAGTTCCAAACTCTTCATATGTTGTCCATCTGCACAAGACAGCAACTTCTGCTTTGTGTCTGGCCAAACTTCAGTTTTTGGCTCAATATGTTATGATACACAAATATAGAGATGCAGAAGTGAAATAGTTGTAGTGGTTTATTATATGACTTGTGATGTACATCATGAATAAAGCTGATATTGCAGGATATGTTGTTCATACTGTACAGTTCACAAGGTTTGTGTGTTTCTGTGGCTCAGTGTTTCAGTTAAAGATCATGGGTTTGATTCCATTCCTGCTCACACACACACACACAGTGGTCACATTTTCATATAAGTGTTCATTTACATGCATGTCATTTTCTGCAGGCGTTTTTATTCAAAGTGATTTGAGTTCATTTGAGTTCGCTGTGATTATAAACACTTCAACTACAGTCCTTCAGTTTGCTATGCCCTTGTGTGTGTGTGTGTGTGTGTGTACGTCTTTTTGTGTGTGTGTGTGTGTGTGTGTGTGTGTGTGTACGTCTTTTTTTGTGTGTGTGTGTGTGTGTGTAGTCCAGGTAAACCCTACACAAAACCAAGAGAGTAACAGCAGTCATTTTTTATCTTGTGGTGATGTTATTTGGTCCTCACGAGGAAGCAGATTATAAATCAAACTAACAGAATTTTATGGGAAAATGTTCAAATGTAGAAAGTGTGTTTGGTTTAAAGTCCTCATAAAACATGAAAAGTGTCAGTCTCACACACATGTTCTTCATGATCAGCGTCTCTCTCTCACTGAAGCAGCAGGTTTATATGTAACATGAAACTCAAGCTGCTGAAGTCTGTCAGTGAGTCGTGTGCTTGTTTACACTCTTCTTTTACAATAAAGCAACAATAATGACAGAAGTACACAAACATAACATAGACATGAGGAGAGCAGAAGGTGATTCTGATTATAAACTCTTCAAGTGTTGTTGATTTCTACAGAAGTGAAAGTGAACATAGTAACACAATGATGTGTTTGAGTATCAGCCCTGATGATGTCACTTTATAATGAGACGTGTGTTCAGAAAGCGCTGCAGGATCCTCATGTTGCTGCATTCATGGTGGAGCCCATTCAAGGTGAAGCCGGTGTCATCGTCCCTGATGCTGGATACCTCACAAAAGTCCGAGAGCTGTGCACTAAACACAACGCAAGTAACACCACACACACACTTTATATCTCAGGAGGAGACGTGTGTGTCACAGCCTCGGTGTGTTTGTGTCCTACTGATGTCTTTGTGTTTACAGGTTTTGTTAATCGCTGACGAGGTTCAGACCGGTTTGGCTCGTACTGGACGGCGTTTGGCTGTGGATCATGAGGGTGTTAGACCGGATCTACTGGTGCTGGGAAAAGCTCTGTCCGGAGGAGTGTATCCTGTGAGACACACACACACACACTCCATGGGGACAGTCCATATGCTTAATGTTGTATACTATACAAACTGTATATTTGATCCCCTAAACCTAAATATCCTACAAAACTTTTTCCAGTTTTAGATTTTCAAACATGATCGTTCTGTACAATTGAACAGATTTTGTGCACATGGAGACCTCAGTTTTGGTCTCCATAGTGACGCGAGTCCCCATGAGTTGGTGTATATTCAGGTTTATGTCCCCACCGGGATATATAAACATGTCCACTGACAGACAGTGAATGGAAGTGTGTGTTTGTGGTATGTTTCAGGTGTCTGCGGTGTTGTGTGATGATGAGGTGATGTTGACCATTAAACCTGGAGAACATGGATCCACATATGGAGGAAATCCTCTGGCCTGTCAGGTCGCTATCGCCGCTCTAGAGGTCAGTGTGTGTGTTTGTGTATGCTTGTGTGTGTGTACGGTGTGTGTACGTGTTATGCGGTTATTAAAGGTACGGTGCAGTACATGAGTTAATGCAGTTATTGAAGTTATAGTGCAATAGATCAGTGGTTCCCAAAGTGGGGGTCGCGACCCCCCGGGGGGTCACGTAGTGGAGGACGGGGGGTCGCGAGATGATTTACAGAAACTTAAAAATAAAAAAAATAAAATTGTATATGTTAAAAAAGGTAGTAATGATGCGAGTATAAATTTAGGATAATTAAAATAAACTGGAAATAAAACTTCCCGACCAATATGACTGGATAAGGTCACCATTTAATGTAACCACGGCAAATAATCTGGCGTCAGATATGGAAGATGCGCTGATAGAACTTTCATCCGATTGAATCCTGAGGACGGCATTTGACAGCAAGACGCTGGATGAGTTCTGGGTTTCTGTCGCGCTGGAATATCCACAGTTGTCGAAAGCCGCGTTGGATGTACTCATGCAATTTGGCTCAACGTATTTATGCGAAAAGACATTCTCCGCGCTGACTTACATTAAGAATAAACACAGTTCACGGCTTAACGTGGAATATGATCTGCGGTTGGAATATGATCTGCGGGTGGCGATCTGCTTTGCTCCGCGCACAGCGCCCATTCATCACATTAGGCGTTTTTTTCTGAATACAAAGTTATTGTTGTATGCGTGTTACAGGCAGCTTGTTCGTATTCTGTCTTTAAGCATTTCACAGTTATGGGATGTATTTGTTTTTGTCCATAATTTGTTAATAAAATAGCCTGGCTTAGAGATTGTGTTCCTTTTTGTTTTAGCTCTGTCAGTATGTAACCTAATCGCAAATCCTTACAAGCTGTTGGAGGAAAACACAAAGAGGAGAAAGGAGGGGGAGGAGGGGGGGGGGTCGCGGGTCGTCAGCAGTCTAATATTGGGGGTCGTGGTCTGAAAAGTTTGGAAACCCCTGCAATAGATGAGTAGATGCAGTTATGCAGTTACAGTGCAGTAGATGAGTTAATGCAGTTATTGAAGTTATAGTGCAATAGATGAGTAGATGCAGTAAGTTATGCAATAGATGCAGTAATGCAATACATGAGTTACAGTGCAGTAGAGAAGTTGGTGCAGTTATGAAAGTTACAGTGCAGTAGATGAGGTAATGCAGTTATGAGAGTAGTCCATTAGTGCAAATGAGCATTCAGTGTAATATTCCTGGTGTGCAAGTGAGCAGTATAGAGTGCAAATGATGCTGTGTGTGTGTAAACAGTCCGGTAGAGCAGATAACATGAAGTTCTGGTGTGTACAGTTCAGTCATGCATGGCAGCCCTGTAGTGCAATGTAAACAATTATTGAGAAATAAACCCTTCAATGTAATTGTGTAGATTATTCCTCACATAATATCTGCAGAATGAGAGAATGTCTCTTTACATCACTGCAGGTTCTGGAGGAAGAGAAACTGGCTGAGAACGCTGAGAGAATGGGTGCGATCCTGAGAGCCGAACTGAGGAAACTGCCCAGAGAGATTGTGAGCGTTGTGCGGGGGAAAGGCCTTCTGAACGCCATCATCATCAAAGAGAGTAAAGGTGACACACACACACATCAGAACCATAAAAACATCCCGTTCATCAAGGGCCAGGTGCATAAACATAGCCACAAGTTAAGAGTGTCTTAAACGATTGTCACAGACTAGCACTGATCAGTCTGAGGGTGAACTCTCACTAGGCCATCTGAACTGTGCCTGAGCATGTTTGACCCCTTAAGCCCGCTTCATTTGACTAGTGTGACTGCTCTGTATCGCCCCCGGGCATTGTTAGTTTAGCGGTCCCTGGCTCGCTTGGAAAGAGGTGGGCCAGAGCACGGTGTGGAGGTGCTCGGTACACACACAGTGTGAGCACAGAACTGAAAGCATGACTTAAATTATCCAACTGTTTAAATTTCTCCCTGAGATTCAACTGTCACTGTAAAAAACTGATAAACCGCACACTTACACATGCAGGCGTGTGTCATCACAGCCAAAACTACTCCAGGTTTGTCAAACATAGTCCAACGGTTGTGATGATAGTCTTTAGGATCATAAAGTACAAGAAGGTGATTTAAAAGCATAATGAGCCGTTTACTGTCATATGACAATGACGTCATTTAAGCAGATGTGTGTGTGCAGCGCACGCATGAAGTTAAACACCTCTAATAAACTCAACATTGCGAAGGATTCCGTTGTGTTGAGAGGGATCTCTTTGTGTACGTTTGCTTCAAAGCAGTCGCATGGTATCGATGAAAGCATGCGCGGGTGGTAAAGAGCCAGCGGGGGAGTGGGCACAGTCGAGAGCAGCCGGGACAGGTGAGAGTACACACTTAAGGGCTTTGCACATACAGCCCGAAATTTTCGTATGCATTTTTCGTATTTGCCGCTCGCCTGTACAGTGTCTCTGAATAATCACAACGCCTCTCAAAATGCTTCGACGCTAGTCCAGATTTTTTTATGACGGACAAAAATATGGAAGGCGGTGTGTAAATGTGATCGACACAACATGAGGTTGAAATGTGCCTTACATTTCAGATTTCACCAATCTAAGGTTTTATGTGACCGACTTAAAGAATTCTTGAGATTGTAAGACTAGTTTAAGCATTTTATGCACCCGGCCCCGGGTCTTCTCTAAGAGCAGCACAAGCTGTTTCACATGTGAATGTATAGAATGAGTTAGTGTTTGTGTTTGACTGAATGATAAATAAATAATCATTAAATGTTGAGCACCTCGTGTGGGTTTTATTGAGGTTATTTCAGACACCTCACGCAGATGGTGGACGGCTTTCTTCTTCATCTCACCCTCTCGTCTCTTTTAGACTATGACGCCTGGAGAGTGTGTCTACGTCTCCGTGAAAACGGACTGCTGGCCAAGCCCACTCAGTGTGACATCATCAGATTTGCTCCGCCCCTTATTATTAAAGAAGATGAGATCAGAGAATGTGTGGACATCATCAGCAGAACCATTATGTCATTTTAAATTTCACGACCATGTGATTTTACCAGCGTTTGCTCTTTTAGTTTGTGTGTGTAGTGCTGTTACAGGAATCGTTCATTGGTGTGGATGTTCTCATGAGAAAAATCTGTGATGTTTACAGTTCAGATATTTATTCAGAGAGAAAATCTTCACATCATTGTTACAGTGTTTAGAACTGCTGATGTGCAGATGTTCAGAAGAAATGCGCTTTGAATATTAATTCAAAAATAATTTACTATATATTGAAATTCTCTAGTTTTGGACCTTTTCAGTAGAAACTTGAATAGAAATGTGTTTATCTCCCTAGAGTGAGAGAATCATGCACTTTAATGCCAGTGAGAAATCTGTTAAAGCAGAACTGAAATGTACATGAAGTGTGTTTTTTTCACATGTTTACTGACATTCTTTCAACAGTCATGAGAGAGACGGGTGTTTGTGTGTATATTACACAACAGATGATGTTTTCTCTCTCTGTCTGCCCTTAAATAAATCTGCTGAAATACTTCTTGTTTGTTTTGCAGGTTATTTATACTGTGTTTTATAAACAGAGAAAGAGAGTGAGAGAGAGAGAGAGAGAGAGAGAGAGTGTGTGTGTGAGAGAGAGAGTGTGAGAGATAGAGAAAGAGAGAGTGTGTGAGAGAGAGAGAGTGTGTGAGAGATAGAGAAAGAGTGAGAGAGAGAGAGAGAGAGTGTGTGTGAGAGAGAGAGTGTGAGAGATAGAGAAAGAGAGAGTGTGTGAGAGATAGAGAAAGAGGGAGTGTGTGAGAGAGAGAGAGAAAGAGTGTGAGAGAGAGAGTGTGAAAGAGAGAGTGTGTGTGAGAGATAGAGAAAGAGAGAGTGTGTGAGAGAGAGAGAGAGAGTGTGTGAGAGATAGAGAAAGAGAGAGTGTGTGTGAGAGAGAGAGAGAAAGAGTGTGTGAGAGAGAGTGTGAGAGATAGAGAAAGAGTGTGAGAGAGAGTGTGAAGAGAGAGAGAGAGTGTGTGAGAGAGAGAGTGTGAGAGAGAGAGAGAGTGTGTGAGAGAGAGAGAGAGAGTGAGAGATAGAGAGTGTGAGAGAGAGAGAGTGTGTTAGAGAGAGAGAGAGAGAGAGAGTGTGTGTGAGAGATAGAGAAAGAGAGAGAGAGAGTGTGAGAGAGAGAGAGTGTGTGAGAGAGATAGAGAAAGAGAGAGTGAGAGTGTGAGAGAGAGATAGTGTGTGAGAGAGATAGAGAAAGAGAGAGAGAGAGTGTGAGAGAGAGAATGTGTTTAAACACCAAAACACATTCACATGTTTGACCATCTGAATATTAGATATTTCATAATAAGTTTTGAAAACTGATGTAAAAGCAAACATCAGTGCACAACGTTTTGCTATGGTTTCCGGGAAACGGTGTGCAGAAGGGTCTGAGATGCGTTTTCTCTTGTTTGGTGGGCGTGTCAAGAATATCAGCCTAATCAGCAGCAACATGTGTATAACCCACGTGGTATTAAAGAGACAGCTCGCATAATGGATCCATGTAAAGGCGTTTAAACACTGAAACTAGTGAAAGCTAGTCAAACACTGAAACTAGTCAAACACTGAAACTAGTCAAACACTGAAACTAGTCAAACACTGAAGCTAGTCAAACACTGAAACTAGTCAAACACTGAAACTAGTCAAACACTGAAACTAGTCAAACACTGAAACTAGTCACACACTGAAACTAGTCAAACACTGAAGATAGTCAAACACTGAAGCTAGTCAAACACTGAAACTAGTCAAACACTGAAACTAGTCACACACTGAAACTAGTCAAACACTGAAGCTAGTCAAACACTGAAGCTAGTCAAACACTGAAACTAGTCAAACACTGAAGCTAGTCAAACACTGAAACTAGTCAAACACTGAAACTAGTCACACACTGAAACTAGTCAAACACTGAAGCTAGTCAAACACTGAAGCTAGTCAAACACTGAAGCTAGTCAAGACTGAAGCTAGACAAACACTGAAGCTAGACAAACACTGAAACTAGTCACACACTGAAGCTAGTCACACACTGAAGCTAGTCAAACACTGAAGCTAGACAACACTGAAACTAGTCAAACACTGAAGCTAGTCAAACACTGAAGCTAGACAAACACTGAAGCTAGACAAACACTGAAACTAGTCAAACACTGAAGCTAGTCAAACACTGAAGCTAGACAAACACTGAAGCTAGACAAACACTGAAGCTAGTCAAACACTGAAGCTAGTCAAACACTGAAGCTAGACAGACACTGAAGCTAGTTAAACACTGAAGCTAGTCAAACACTGAATCTAGTCTTTTGCACAAGAGGCACTTATTGGTCTTTAATGGTGGTGCTGTTACTTTTTACCCCCTGTTCATTATAAAGAGTTTCTGAAAACATTGTTTGGTCTTATTAGATAAATAAAAACATGCACTGAAAAGTTGGTTTGGATGGTTGGTTATTTGTGAAAGTGTGAAAGTGACCTATTTGTCAGGTTTGGTGACCCATACCCATGTGACCTCTGCATTTAACCCATCCAGTGACTAGTGAACACACGTACAGCCGGAGCAGTGGGCAGCTAACACTGCAGCGTCCGGGGAGCAAGTAGGGGTAAAAGTGCCTTGCTCAAGGGCGCCTCAGTCATTACCCGCCTGCCCTGAGGATCGAACAAGCAACCTTCGGGTCATGAGTACAACTCACTATAAGTTTTGTCAAGGTAAGTATAATATTTTATAGATTAAACAAATATTTTTAAATATGCAAAGTGGTTTAAATATCCTCTTAAAGTGCCACTGGTCCCGACTATTTAAATAAAATAAAAATGTATATTTGTGGGGATATGGTTACATGAGGCGTTTCAGGCAGGTCTGGGTGAGCATTTGCTTTCAGAATGAATGACTCTTTTATTCTCACACTTTCATTTCTGCAATTTGATGTGTCTAATACATGCATGAGCAACTTATAACTCATAACTTGTGTGAGATGGTGGACTAGTGGGTTAAACCACTGAACTGGTAAATCAAAGGTTGCTGGTTCGATCCCAGCAGCCACCACCAGTGTGTCCTTGAGCAAGACACTTTACTCCATGTTGCTCCAGGGGGATTGTCCCTGTAATAAGTGCACTGTAAGTCACTTTGGATAAAAGCGTCTGACAAATGACTAAATGTAAATAACACGCCAAAGACACAGAAAAACACATGTTTGTGCCATATGACCACTTTAAACCATGCTTCCGGTCTGTGTTTGTCTAGTGTCTAATAACATAACTATTTATATGTTCTTTAATTTATGTTAATATTAATTTATTAAATGAACTATTCTTCATTCGACTGGTTCTCTGTTGTCAGAAAGATTAAAAGAACAACAAAAGTGAAGAATGTGTTAGTGAATCTTGTTTTAAACATGGAGTCATAGCAGTGATGTCATGATGAGTAACACACTCGCCGGTTCTCAAGAATAGTGTTTTTTGCTGATGTGTGTTTTCAGGAAAGATTTCACGTCACATCACATTGAAAATAGAGGACAAACCTTCATGTGGCGCACATTCTCTTACGGTCAAGAACCATCCAGTGACTTTTAATGAGGTCATAGTACATCCCCAAATATCCCAGATTGGACACATGAACAGTGTGAACACCGATAGTGACTTCAGGACTCAACGCTCTTCTCCACACACAGGTAATATTTGATATTTATGATACATGTGAAGTGTGTTCAGGGCAGTTGTGGTGTGATGGTTTGAAAGCCGGATTTATAAAGTTATACAAAACATCTCAACAAATCTACCCGTTTTGTAACAAAGATAGCCACAATGAATAAATATTATAGATACTCTTTTTATATTAGAAAAATATTTGTAGCGTTTCTTTATAACATAACATGATATTAATAACAATTAATAATAAATTTCTAATAACACACTTTATACACCGATGCAGACGTGTGTCTTCTGAAAAACAAACCTGATTGATTGTCACTGTCAAAAACTTAAGAAGAACTTAAACTCTTCAGACATGTTCTAGAACCGACAGAACCAGAGGAAAGAAGATTTGAGTCACTCAGGGTCTGTCATCATGTACTTGAGTGTTTGATCTCGCACATGAGCTTACTTAAGTCAAAATGAAAGATGATTAGATTGGATTTTTCAGAAGGATGAAGTTAATGATCTCATAGAAAACAATCAATGACTTAAGCTCACATTTTTTTGTGTCGTGTCATCAGGTTGAAAGCGCCAGATGCTCATCATGAGTTTCTCTCTCATCCTTCACTCCTCATCCTTCCGCTCGCTCGCCATCTTCATCCTGCTCTTCATCATCATCTCCAGCGCTTATGTGCTGTCCGGTGAGAGGAGGAGGAGCAGCTCACCCTCCGCCCCCTCGATCAGACATGCGCTGATGAAGATCAAAACCAGAACACCTCCTGACATGTCGCTGATGCTCTCAGAAGATCCACACGTGAGTTCATCTTCTCATGAGTCAGCATGATATAAAACCAGCAAATCAAATCTGAGTTTTGTTCCAGACTCTTCTCCCATCACTGAGTGAATGTTAGAGACAAACATCTTTCTCTGGGATCTTCTTCTAGATGTTCTCTGTGGTTCCTCGACACTTTTTACCTGAAGTGAAAAATCCCTGCTGGTACGAGGAGTATCATGGAGACGGAAGCTCGGATCCGTATGCTTCTAATCTGTTCGGCCATTACTTCCATCACATGCGAGGCGTCTTTCAGCGTCTGAGACGCACCTTCACAAAACATCTCAGAGTCGGTGATGGGGGGGAACTCTATCGCTTCCGCTGTCTGCCGTACTTCTACATCATCGGTCAACCCAAATGTGGAACGACGGATGTGTTCAACCGATTGAGACTTCATCCTGACGTCCGGCTGGCATCACTGAAGGAACCGCACTGGTGGAGCAGAAAGAGATACGGTGTGTTTGTCTTTCCCTTAATTCAAGAAAAGTTATTTGTGAAACATGTTAAGGACAAATGAGAGGAAGATGAAATCACAAGCTCATGTGTGTGTGTGGGTGGGTCGGGACCTAAACCTGAATGCACACTAACTCATGGGGACTCGTGTCCAATGGGCAAAAAAGGGTATTAATCGTACAGAAAAAACAAACAAACAAAATATTCTGTGTACAGTTTGTACAGTATAAAAAACATTGCGCCTATGGACTGTCCCCACGGAGATAATAAACCAGACGTGTGTGTTTGCAGGAATCATGGGTTCCGCTGGAGGTGTACACACACACTATGGGCTGCAGGATTATTTGGATTTGTTTGATTTAGCGGCTGCTGATATTCAAGACTCCAGCAGTCACATCATCACAGGTGAACCTTCTCTTCATGACGTTTACATTCATGATTTGTGTTCAGATTGATGACTTTTAGCCGTGTTTGTCATGATATGTGTGTTTGACAGGTGAGGGCAGCGCTTCCACTATGTGGGACAACAACGCTTGGTTCCATCTCCATGACAACAGCACAGAGGCGGAGCCTCCACTTCTTAATCAGGACTTCATTCACGGTCTGCAGCCTGACGCTCGACTCATCGTCATATTAAGAGACCCCGTCGAGAGGTACAGAACACACACACACACAGCTTCTCGCAGTGTTGGGGAAGCTACTTTAAAATTGTAGTAAAATAAGCCAGTAGTTAAGTTACAGCTTAGCTATTCATCTGAAAAAGTAGTTCGCTACACTACATGTTACTATTAAAAAGTAGCTACCTTCTTTGAAACTACTTTTATTTTACACTTTCACATGAAAAAATACATTATATAGTATTTATTATATCAAACTGTATTGTAAATTTCCTAGATAAAGTACTGTTTTTTTACTTTACCAAAGTAAATGTTAAAGAATACTAGAAGATTTATAAAGTTTATAAATTAACTATAGCTATATAGTATGTGTTAATAGAGTGTGATAATAAGCATAATATTCTACAGCTCTAATATAGTACTATTTACTATAGTAAATACTAAAAAGTATATAGCCCATTATTTTTATGTGATGTGATACACCTGAATATTAGATTAGATTAGTTTCAACTTTATTGTCATTATGCAGAGTACAAGTACAGAGCTAATGAAATCCAGTTAGCATCAAACC
>NC_079558.1:22595388-22602888 GCF_015846415.1 Triplophysa dalaica
CAATCTCACTCCTGACCTCATGTGAAAACTCTTCAGACCTGATATGAAACAGATCTTTGTGTTCTCGCAGGGAATGTGTGTGGAGTTTGGGGGTCATTTAAGGAGACGACGTGTTGAAGCTGATAAAAAGTGTCAAATGTGAACATGTGGAGTGAAGCTGTGTGAGATTCAGACCGACAGATGTTTTCCCTCAGGTCTGTAAGAATGCGCCGTGGATTTCACACCACATGATTTCATCTGACTGAAAAGAGTGTTTTAATCTGTCATGCACAACTGTACACACACACACACACATGTGCACACACGCGCACACACACACATACATGCAAACAACAGACATGCACTCACACACACATGCACTCACACACACACAGATGCACAACAACACACACACACACACATGCTCACACGCGCACACACACACGCGCACACACATGCAAACAACAGACATGCACTCACATACACACACACGCCCACACACACAAGCATACTGCAGGTCTGATCACTGAGACACATGTCATGTGTTAGTGAAACAGAAGCTCAGATGTTCTCTTTCAGGTCCTCTCTGGGATGCTGGACTGGACGATAATGAGGTCAGCGGAAACACCACCCAACTTCAGTGGGTGGAGACACAGTGAGACATGAATGAGAACTCTGGATCAGATCTATCTCTCTCTCTTTCTCTCTCTCTTTTTGTTCTGAAAGGACTTGTTTTTATAGAAACTTTCTCTTCCTTCCAAACTCGATCCGTCTGTCTTTCGTAGTTTCTCTGTGTGCTGTGTTTCCTTTCCTTCACTTCCTTTAAACTCACCGCCTCTCTCTCTCTTGGGCGAGCGAGCAGAAGTGATTCCAGCAGAAGTTGGATGGGTCCAGACAAGCCGATCAGAGATCAGTGCTGATGATGTTTCTCCGGTTGTCTCTTCACTTTCTCCTTTTTCTGGACTTGATGGATGTCTCCTCTGGATCTCCGGCTGAAGATTCCTACATCCAGGAACTTTATCATGGGACCTCAACACAAGAGGAGATTCTGCCCACTGATGGACGGGTTAGAAAGAACACCAAAAACACAGTGTTTACATCCAAACTATCCGCTGCATCTGGTTCAACGTCAGGTAACAACACACGCACACGCTCTTCATCACGTGCATCACGTATTTATACAACGAGTAAGTTCATTCTAATAAATAATATTGAATTTCTAATTAAATAAATAAATGAATGAATGCAGTCTCCCGGTGAGCAGGCCAACACTGCCCTGCTGTGGCGAGGAACCCAAACTCCAATGATTGATTAATTGAGAAAAAAACCTTGGGAGAAACCAGGCTCAACCGGGAGGGCCAGATCCCCTCTGACGTGTCATAGCTGCACTCAGACTGCTGACGTGTGGTTTAGGTTTAGCATTTAATACCAAATATTGTAACTTCAGCATTAATAAGACAAATAGTCCGTCTTTGCTCTTGGTTGGGGATGTAGTGGTCTGAGCTGGGATGGTCCGATGGTCATATTTCTCTTGGCTGGTGGTGGAATTGCCTTAGATGGAGCTGGGATGGTCAGTCAGTCTGCAGCTGTATCTGGTGTAATCTCAAATTGGGGATGGGCATCTGTCGGTCGTCTGGACATGGTGGAACTTCTTCCTACCTCGGGATGGGCCTCCCGAGGCAGAGGCGGAAAGAGAATAAAGAGAATAATTAGCGTAGCTGCTGTTCATTAACTATGCATTAAGTGAAAGCTTGGATGAAAAGATGTGTATTTAATCTAGATTTAAATTGGGAGAGTGTGTCTGACCCTCGAATAGTATCAGGAAGGCTATTCCAGAGTTTAGGTGCTACTTATGAGAAAGCTTGTCCCCCTTTTGTGGATTTTGTTATTCTAGGTGTTGTCAAAAGTCCTGAGTTTTGAGATCTTAGAGAGCGTGATGGGTTGTAACGTGATAAAAGCTCAGTTAAGTAAGTAGGGGCTAAACCATTCAGGGCTTTGTATGTAATTAAAAGAATTTTAAAATCAATGCGATACTTAATGGGTAGCCAGTGAAGCGATGATAAAACTGGGGTTATGTGATCGTATTTTCTTGACCTAGTAAGATCTCTGGCAGCTGCATTCTGAACTAACTGTAGTTTGTTTATTGATGATACAGGACAAACACTAAGTAGAGCATTACAATAGTCAAGCCGTGAGGTCACAAATGCATGAATAAGCTTTTCTGCGTCTGCAACACACAAACTATTTCGTAATTCGGCAACATTTCTAAGGTGGAAGAAGGCTGTTTTTGTGATATTTGAGATGTGATTTTTAAATGACAGGTTGCCGTCTAATATAACGCCTAGATCTTTAAATGTATTTGTTGGAGTAACAGTGCAGCTTTCAATTTGCAGGTTGTAATCGGAGATATTCTGTTTACTTGATTTTGGTGCTATAAGTAATATTTCTGTTTTGCTAGAGTTTAAAAGAAGGAAATTACTAGTCATCCAATGTTTTATGTCCTCGATGCACTCTGCCAGTTTGGATAGCTTGAAGGAATCATCTGGTCTTGATGAGATATATAGCTGAGTATCATCTGCATAACAGTGGAATCTAATTCCATGTTTTCTAATAATGTTGCCGAGGGGCAGCATGTATATGGAGAAAAGCAAGGGTCCTAAAACCGATCCCTGAGGTAATCCATAATTTACTTGCGTGAGATTTGACGATTTCCCATTTAAATGGACGTATTGATATCGGTCTGTTAAGTAAGATCTGAACCATTGCAGTGCCTGTCCCTGAATACCCGTATAACTGTGTAAACGATCTAATAGTATTTTATGGTCTACAGTATCAAAAGCAGCACTAAGGTCAAGCAGGACTAAGAGTGAGATGTTACCTTTATCTGATGTAATAAGGAGGTCATTTGTAATTCTAACGAGCGCAGTTTCAGTGCTGTGATGCGGTCTGAAGCCAGACGGAAACTTTTCGTTCATGTCATTATTTTGTAGGAAGGTACACAGTTGAGTTGACACTACTTTTTCTAGTATTTTAGACAAGTACGGGAGATTTGAAATCGGTCTATAGCTTCCAAGTTCATTGGGGTCTAAGTTTGTTTTTTTGATAAGAGGCTTAATTAGAGCCAGCTTAAAGGGCCCTGGGACATGTCCTAGATTAATTGACGAGCTAATTATGTTACAAATGGGCTCAATTACAGCAGGTAGTAACTCTTTTAATAAAGTAGTCGGAATGGGGTCTAATAAGCATGTCGTCGGTTTGGATGTTGCAATAATTTTAATTAAATCTTCCTGATTTATAGGAGAAAAACACTCTAGCTTTTCTTTTTGGGTGATGGTTGAAACTAATTCTTCCGACACACTTGGAGTTTTGGTTTTAGCTATGTTGTCTCGTATTATTTCGATTTTCTCAGTAAAAAACTTCATGAATTCATTGCTACCAAGGTGAGGCGGAATACCCAGGTCAGGTGGAATCTGTTTGTTTGTTAGTTTAGCAATTGTACTAAATGTACTAAAACCTTGGATTGTTTTTGTTATTTTCTATGAGGTTACGGAAGTGCTCGGCTTTTGCTGCTTTTAGTGCCTTTTTGTAACTGATATCTGAAGAAGCTTCATTTCTGACCTCAGCTTGTTAAATCTCATAGAATATTGTGTGAAATATGAACACAGGTTTATGTTTGTGTCACATGAGACGCTGGAAGATGCTTATCTAATGTGTTGTGTTGTAGTGACGGCTGTGAATAAAAAGAAAGAGAAAAGTGAAAGAGACAGCGTGAGTGATGTGAGCGACGGTAAGTGACTTCATCTGCTGAGAAGCATCACAGTCACATGCTCTTCAACTTTTGCCGAGGCTGAAATAAGAATAAATGTTCGTCAAATATTGTGTGACATGAACATGATAAAGATGAGATTGTTTTGAGTATTGAGATGGAATCACAACATGTACAGATGCGAGAAACTCTTTTCATGCTCACATAGCACAGTGTTTGTGTTCTCTTCCATCTGACCTCATGACAATCTTTAATAACTTGCACAACAGACAGATCTTCATTCCTGAACTCTCTCACATTCCACAAACATGTGTCTCGTGTTTATTTTACACATGAAATCATACAGTGTGTTGTGTCATTTCCACCTGCTGAACGGCACCAATAAACGTCCTGTCGGACAAGCAGAAATGTCATTCTAGCACAACAGAGTACACACACACAGCAGGTAAATGTTCAGGTGTGTTGTGACAGATTGTCCTCCGTTGGGTCTGGAGAGTCTAAAGGTTGATGATTTTCAGCTTCACTCCTCTACCATGAGACACTACGGCCTAGGACCTCACAGAGGACGGCTGAACATTCAGGTAACACAACAAACACACGATCACACAATAAACACTATATGTGTGTGTGTATGTGTCTGTGTGTATTATGTGTGTGTAGGGTGGTCTTCAGGAGGATGATGTGTGTGATGTGTGTGTGCAGGGTGGTCTTCAGGAGGATGATGTGTATGATGTGTGTGTAGGGTGGTCTTCAGGAGGATGATGTGTGTGTAGGGTGGTCTTCAGGAGGATGATGTGTATGATGTGTGTGTAGGGTGGTCTTTAGGAGGATGATGTGTATGATGTGTGTGTAGGGTGGTCTTCAGGAGGATGATGTGTGTGATGTGTGTGTAGGGTGGTCTTCAGGAGGATGATGTGTGTGATGTGTGTGTAGGGTGGTCTTCAGGAGGATGATGTGTGTGTAGGGTGGTCTTCAGGAGGATGCTGTGTGTGATGTGTGTGTAGGGTGGTCTTCAGGAGGATGATGTGTGTGATGTGTGTGTAGGGTGGTCTTCAGGAGGAGGATGTGTGTGAAGGGTGGTCTTCAGGAGGAGGATGTGTGTGATGTGTGTGTAGGGTGGTCTTCAGGAGGATGATGTGTGTGATGTGTGTGTAGGGTGGTCTTCAGGAGGATGATATGTGTGATGTGTGTGTAGGGTGGTCTTCAGGAGGATGATATGTGTGATGTGTGTGTAGGGTGGTCTTTAGGAGGAGGATGTGTGTGATGTGTGTGTGTAGGGTGGTCTTCAGGAGGATGATGTGTGTGATGTGTGTGTAGGGTGGTCTTCAGGAGGATGATATGTGTGATGTGTGTGTAGGGTGGTCTTTAGGAGGAGGATGTGTGTGATGTGTGTGTGTAGGGTGGTCTTCAGGAGGATGATGTGTATGATGTGTGTGTAGGGTGGTCTTCAGGAGGATGATGTGTGTGATGTGTGTGTAGGGTGGTCTTCAGGAGGATGCTGTGTGTGATATGTGTGTAGGGTGGTCTTCAGGAGGATGATGTGTATGATGTGTGTGTAGGGTGGTCTTCAGGAGGATGATGTGTATGATGTGTGTGCAGGGTGGTCTTTAGGAGGATGATGTGTGTGTAGGGTGGTCTTCAGGAGGATGATGTGTATGATGTGTGTGTAGGGTGGTCTTTAGGAGGATGATGTGTGTGTAGGGTGGTCTTCAGGAGGATGATGTGTATGATGTGTGTGTAGGGTGGTCTTCAGGAGGATGATGTGTATGATGTGTGTGTAGGGTGGTCTTCAGTTGGATGATGTGTATGATGTGTGTTTAGGGTGGTCTTCAGGAGGATGATGTGTGTGTAGGGTGGTCGTCAGGAGGATGATGTGTATGATGTGTGTGTAGGGTGGTCTTTAGGAGGATGATGTGTATGATGTGTGTGTAGGGTGGTCTTCAGTTGGATGATGTGTATGATGTGTGTGTAGGGTGGTCTTCAGGAGGATGATGTGTGTGTAGGGTGGTCTTCAGGAGGATGATGTGTATGATGTGTGTGTAGGGTGGTCTTCAGGAGGATGATGTGTATGATGTGTGTGTAGGGTGGTCTTTAGGAGGATGATGTGTATGATGTGTGTGTAGGGTGGTCTTCAGGAGGATGATGTGTATGATGAGTGTGTAGGGTGGTCTTCAGTTGGATGATGTGTATGATGTGTGTGTAGGGTGGTCTTCAGGAGGATGATGTGTGTGTAGGGTGGTCTTCAGGAGGATGATGTGTATGATGTGTGTGTAGGGTGGTCTTTAGGAGGATGATGTGTATGATGTGTGTGTAGGGTGGTCTTCAGGAGGATGATGTGTATGATGTGTGTGTAGGGTGGTCTTCAGGAGGATGATGTGTATGATGTGTGTGTAGGGTGGTCTTCAGGAGGATGATGTGTATGATGTGTGTGTAGGGTGGTCTTCAGGAGGATGATGTGTATGATGTGTGTGTAGGGTGGTCTTCAGGAGGATGATGTGTATGATGATGTGTGTAGGGTGGTCTTCAGGAGGATGATGTGTATGATGGTGGTTGGTGTGCGGGGCGTGTGGATCCTCTGCAGTGGTTGGAGGTTGATGCTCGCAGACTCACCAGATTCACGGGAGTTATCACTCAGGGACGGAGCTCTCTGTGGTCGTGAGTTTATCACAGCCAATTTATCATCGCATCAACACACTTCACTTCTACAGGGGAAAGGGGGCGGGCTTTATTTTGTGATGTCAACAGCTGGTAAAACAAAACATGTCCAGAGAAACAGAATCGGAAACGCTTTGGATTAGGGCTCGCAATGTACTTTATTTTTAAACTGGATTTATAGCGTAACTAACTGTAACAATAATAAACCTCAACAGTACTAACATGTCATATAAACATCCACATCACACCGCTCTTGAAATAGTTGATTATAGTCTCAACAACATTCAACATTCAACATTGATTTAGCAAATGTCACACATTAAAAGTCATGAAAATAACTCATAATAACTCATAATTCAAATTATTATTTGTGACAAACAATCCTAAAATTAATCAAATAATAATCTGTTACAGAGGTTACAATTAATTTGAGGGCCGTAATCTAGAGCGATGACACAGAATGTCATCATGTGTGTGTGTGTGTGTGTTACAGGAGTGATTGGGTCAGCTCTTATAAAGTTCTCTTCAGTAATGATTCTCACAGCTGGTTGACCCTCAAGAACGGCTCACGGGATCTGGTGAGACCCTCTAACCCTCACACTTTTTGTTTTCTCTGCTTTTTATAGTTTTTTATTTCTTGTGTGTGTGTGTGGTACGAGACTAGAGTTGGTGGATGCTTCTGCTTGTCTCAGTAGATTTTTACGGGGAATCGGGAGAAGGAGATCACCGTCCTCAATAGATTTCCCAAACCCGTGGTGGCCCGATACATCCGCGTGAACCCGCGCACCTGGTACCCTGGCGGAAGCATCTGTATGCGTCTGGAGATCCTGGGCTGCCCATTGCCAGGTTAATCACTTTTACATCATCATACATCAGCTTCTGCGCCTCACTGCAAATATGCTTTCATATTTCTTTCAGATCCAAATAATTATTACAGAAGACGAAACGAAATCACCACCACAGACAATCTGGACTTCAGACATCACAGTTATAAAGAGATGAGACAGGTGTGTGAGCTTCAGGACAGATGTTTGTTGTGTGCGTTGACGTGTCTGATGTTCTCCTCTTGTCTGCAGCTCATGAAGGTGGTGAATGAAATG